>NC_053399.1:18999244-19111744 GCF_905171765.1 Bufo bufo | reverse complement strand
ACTACGATTAGAGGCTGAAATGCTAGAGGGAATTACCCTACTTGTTCCTCCTCTGGCAGGACCTGAACGAAAGCATGAACAATTAAAGCAAGACGAAATGTCTGCGTAAGACATGACAATGATGCTGTTGGGAGAACTGGACCAGTTTGCGGTCAAAAACATAAAGTGAGCGATCAACATGGATTATTAGGAAATTAGGGAAGCAGGTATGTATGTGATACATACGGGCCAAATCAGCCCAGATGCACAGATGGACAACCAACCAGGCAATCAGCCCAGCAGGACCGAAAACAGTCATCGGGCCGAGTTTTTTATTTATTTATTTTTTTAAATCAAGAAATTATAACTATAATAAGTGACCTGAATAAGGTGCAGGTGAAATTAAACCATGAGCCGGACCGATGTGGCAGGCGATACCTAAGATAAGAGTACGTGGACTGAATAACATGCAAGGTGAAATATCGTTAGGAACGAGACCTGACCGACGTGGAAGGAGACCCCCAACATGAATTCAACTGCATGACCTGAAAAGACGAAGGGAAACGTGACAGAAAATGGAGATAATAACGGACATTAACTAAAATGAACCTAAATAACATAAGCTGGCAAGCAGGTAAAGAGGTGAGTCATTCAAAACCAAAAGCATAGCTGCACAGGTGGACAGACAACCATTGGTCGGACCCCTGAAGCCATGGGGCCGAAGCAACCACCAGGGGCCCATGGGGCCGGGCAGCCGCCTGGATGCGAACCTTAGAATTAAGGACGGCTGGGGAAAAGCTTGGGGCTTAACCCGACGGGTTTAGTAATCAACCGGGACTCGACAACCTAGAAAGACAAAGACATGGGGTAAAGTTTCTTACTGAAAGGAGGCTGAAATGAACCGCAAGTACTAATCTGTAAAATATAAATGAACAAAAGAAAACTTCTGAAAGGTGTGCCATGGAAAATAGTATCAGATGGCCGTATGACCTACCAATGTCGATGACAATTGTGAAATCCTCTAAGCCAAGAGCCACTCCAGCGAGCTCCTTATGGCGGGAGCCATGCGTGCGAGTCTCTTGTGGCGGGAGCCATGCGTGCGAGTCTCTTGTGGCGGGAGCCATGCGTGCGAGTCTCTTGAGGCGGAAAAAAGTATCAGATGGCCGTGCGAACTACGAATGACGATGCCAGTCGTGAGGACCTATAAGCGAACAGCCACTCGTGCGAGTCTTTAAGGGAGGAGCCATGCGTGCGAGTCTCTTATGGCGGGAGCCATGCGTGCGAGTCTCTTATGGCGGAAAAAAGTATCAGCTGGCCGGTGCCAATGGTGAGGTCCTATAAGCGAAGAGCCACTCGGGTGAGCCTCTTATGTTTTTTTTAAACCACTTATGCAGCCCCAGAATGCCTTGGGGACTCGCATAACCATGACCCCCTCCAACAGCAAACCTGGGACACTAACCAGCCTACAACCATGTCGTTCCCCTAACAAACAAAACAAAACAAAACATGAAAAACGGTCATGGGGCCCCCGGAGCCGTGAGGCCGGATCAATCATAGGACCCTTGAAGCCAGAGGCCCCCCGAAGCCAGAGGGATGACGTTGCGGTGATGATAAGTAATTAAAACGTAAGCCGGACCTGATGGGATATGCAGTGACTTGAATGATTGGATTGGCTAGAAGGTGGCCTAAAGAACATAACTGCCAACAAGCGTTGAAAATATAGACATTAGTAATCTGAAGCACGTGCATACATAAAAACTAACCACCGTGAACTATAAAACGTAAACATGAAATTGAAACAGAGATGGGAGAAAAACAAGAGCATTGCAAGTTCGCTAAGAGAAGTCTCTTATCGTGACCAACAAATGAACAGCTTGTGAAAACATAGCAGGAAACTTACTCCTATTGGCCGACTGACCTCCGCTGAGGAGCTGTTTGGTGAACTGGGGTAGGAGACCAATCTGAGTGAATATAAACCAGAAGTAAAAAGAGACCAGTCTGAGTGAATATGAACCAGGATTAAAGAAGACCAAAAAAAAAAAAAAATTCTCCCTGAGGTGAACAGAAAAGTAGGCCTATGGAATGTAACAGACCACCGAGGAAAGCAAAGTAAGCCTGAAAAGAACGCAGTTGTGTTTGTCGGGAGAGAGGTACCAGAGCGGTGGGTGCAGACTGCCCCGGTGAGTTTATTGAGTAAAACCATGACGTAGCAATGAACAGGAGAATGCAGCTTTGAGTGGAAGCAGAGTACAACACATGATGTAACAACAAATGGGTGAATGCAGCTTTGGATGTGAGTGGTACCTAAACAAACATGGTATGGGCGCAGCTCTGAGTATGGGTAGCGCATAAAAAGCATGGTATAAAGCAGACGTATGAATGCAATCTGAAAGTGAGCAGAGTATTGACGCGATGTGAAAGCAGACATGTGAACACAGCTCTAGTAGTGAATGGAGTATAGGACAAGATGTAAAAGCAGACCTGCGGGCACAGCTTTGGATGTGAACGGAATATTAACTTGATGTGACAGCAGACATGGAAAGCGGCTTTGGTGAGTGGGGTATACGACCTGGTGTAGCATTAGAAGTGTGAACACACCTCTGGGTATAAGCAGAGCATGAAATTTGGTATAACAGCAGCTCTGGTTGTGAACGGAGCATAACATAGATGTAACAGCGACATGAATGCAGTTCTTGAAATGGGCCTGGAAAGAACCTGTAGTAGCATAGGACGTGTGAACGCAGCTCTGGGTAGAGTAGAGTAAACATGATATACCGAAAGACGGATGAATGCAACTCTGGTCGAGGGTGGAGTGCAAAAAATGATTTGACAGCGATGTGAATGTGTAGTGTCCCACTAGGTAAAGGTGGGCACTACACAAGGGTTAACATGTCTTTTGCATTACTGTGATGTTTAATTATGCATTTCCCTCTGTTATCTGGGTGTCAGGCCTGTTAGGGTGTAGTTTAGCCTCCTAGACATTAGAGGGAGCTAGAGAGCCCTAAGTATATATATATGTAGGCCCAGACAGGGGAGAGTTAGTTCATTCCAGGTGGCTAGAAGAGTAACCTAGTCAGCCTGAAGCTCCTGAGGCTAAGCTTAGCTCAGTAGAGTCACCCCAAGAGAAGAGATGTGCCTCCTGGGAGAAACCTGCAGCTTCCCTCACAACAGGAACAATACAACCAGCTCAGATAAATAAGCTGATGGGCAGAAGTACTATAACATAAAAGCAAGGGTCAATACGGGAGGAAGATTTATTTACCAAGGATTAAAGCCAGCATTTAGGCATCCGGGCCTTGGGATACAGCCAGACAGAATAGCTGTGAGATAGTGCAGCCGGGGCTGTGAAGCATTAATTGTATTACCCTCCAAGTATCTTGCAAGATTATACCTGCCATATTATTGAATGTAAGCCTGCTTGTGGAACATTGCTATAAGGAACTGCATCACCATCTCTGTACAAAGTGGGACTGTTTTCCAAGTAAAGCAACGTTTGGTTTACCATACCAGCTGTGCCAGCGTTACAGGCACTGGCGTCACGATCCTTAAAGGGACCTTGCCTCAGGCACTCAAAATACCTGCAACATCCAGGGCACCTCATCCACCATCAGGTCTGGTCCCTACATCCAGAGTGTGCCCCAGAGGAACTTGTGTCTACCTCTCCTTCACTGCCGCATGCCTGCCCAGGGTTCTCCTCCAAAAAGTGAGTAACCCTCGATTGCCCATAACCGTGACCTCACTATCGCACTACCCTGCAGGTCTGGCGTGCTGCAAATGCAGCTTTGGGTGTTGCCGAGAATGAAATTGGTAGAACAGAAGCTCTAAATGTGAGTGGAGCATAAACATGATGTAACAGTGAAAGTGAATGCAGCTCTGAAACAAGCCTAGTATGAACATGTTGTGACAGCGGACGTGTAAACACAGCTCTCACAGTGAGCAGAGCAAACATGGTATACCAGTCGACGCATGAACGCAGCTCTGGTTGTGAGTGGAGCAACGTGTGAACACCAGGGTGGTGCATCCCGAGAATAAAAATGGAGTAACAGTAGCAGCTGTAAGCCGAGTACACAACATGTAATAACAGGTGTGTAATACGGATCTGGCTGTCAGCTGGGTACGGAATGAGATGTAACAGCCAACAGGTGACCGCAGCTTGAATGTGAGACCAATCTGAGTGAATACGAACAGCTGTGTCCGATCTCTAAACATGATGTCACATGCAGCCCAGGTAACTCTTCCTTTACAGCAAACTGGCTGAAGTAACTTTTCATACGAGATGAACAAAGCAAAGTAAAACTTGTAAGATTTATAGGAACCAACTCCTATTACCAACAAACAAAGTTGAAAAGAAATAGAAGTATTTAGCCCCAACGAGCAAACCTGAGGTAGCAGATTCTGAGGCGAAGCCTCCCGTTCGCCAGCAAAGTGGGTTCCAACCGGCCAGGAGAGACGGCCTCGGCCCAACCTACTTACGTAGTATGGCGCGTGCATGCTACGGTAAGAGAGAGCAAAATAACAAGCTCTATTCTGGCTCCATGCTGCAAAGAAAGAATCTTACCACCAAGAGAAGCTCGTTTGCTAATGACACCCAGCGGCAGCTGTGCACCTGAGAACACGCGTCGGGGAGTGAGGCTGTGGCTCGTATATGAAGAGCCTCCGACCCTCCCACAAATGCAGGCTGACTACTCAGCCTTACCAACTTAGTGCACAGCCAAACTAATCACAGACATAACAAACCCGCTGTTTAGTGTCACGCCCATGGTTATGGTCGTGACTCCTTGGGAGCCGCATGCAGTTGCCCGCAGTCTGGGTGTTGTGTCAACCGCAGCTGGGGGCACTTAGTTGTTTGCCTCAAGTGCGGTTGCCGCGGACAACAGGTATGCGTGCGGTTGCCTTTGGTTTTGTATGTGTGTTTGTGTGCACTTTCCTTGTTTGGTGTGCACTGTGTCATTTCCCTTCACTGGTGGCTGTCCGTGGCAGCGTGTGGTGTGTTACATGTGGTGGCAGTGTCTCGGCCTTCTGCCTGTTTCCCAAGACATAGTTGCCACGCATGTCGTTGCCTGCAGTGTAAGGTTTGTTTGGACATTTCTCCTTTAAGTGGCAGTCTTTCAGTGCCTGGTGTAGGAAGGGTTAACTTCCTTCTTTGAGTGTGTACACTTCCTTCTTTGAGTGTGTCTGTGTGTGGGCGTGGCCACAATGGCTCCTCACGTGGCAATACCTTCGAAAGAGGGTGCAGCATGTATTGCCAGCCTTTTTCGGTGTACATGTGCGTTCTCCGGAGGGAGAGCGTTTTGGGGGTTTCGCCGCTGATGGCGCGGTGAGTGGCTTTTCCCCGCCATTCCTTCACCGTTGTCTGTCTTGGTGTCCCCTTACTTTTAATTCCCTCACCGTTGTTTGTTTGGTGTGCGGTTGCACACCTTCGGAAGAGGGTGCAGCATGCATTCGCCATATCTAGTGGGGTGCATGCGCGTTCTCCGGAGGGAGAGCGTTTTGGGGATCACCGTTAACGGCGCGGTTGGTGGCTTATTCCCCGCCACCTTACCGTTCGTGTTGGTGATCCCTCGTCCCTCTCTATGTTCCTATCTCTGGTCGTCTGCTGGCAGCATTCCTCCGACTGTGTGCTGGGTAGGAGTGTCTGTTGGCACAGGCTGGAGTAGGGACGTTAATAGAGAGTGGACGCAGTGTCAGTGCGGTCTCCCCGGGCTTGTTTCTTTGCTGGTCTCTGGTTCCTGTGTGTTGCTCCAGAGGCTGGCAGTCGGATCCTGGTTCCTGTGTGTTGCTCCAGGGTCCGGCAGCAGTCCTGGAGAGACTCGCAGGTACTGACGGTGTTTCCCTTATTTTCCCTTTCTCCTATCCCCTTGTTGGGTCCCGCACCAGTTTCCCTTTTCTTTTTTGGTGGGGGGGCTTTGAGGGATGGGAGTGTCACGCCCATGGTTATGGTCGTGACTCCTTGGGAGCCGCATGCAGTTGCCCGCGGTCTGGGTGTTGTGTCAACCGCAGCTGGGGGCACTTAGTTGTTTGCCTCAAGTGCGTTTGCCGCGGACAACAGGTATGCGTGCGGTTGCCTTTGGTTTTGTGTGTGTGTTTGTGTGCACTTTCCTTGTTTGGTGTGCACTGTGTCATTTCCCTTCACTGGTGGCTGTCTGTGGCAGCGTGTGGTGTGTTACATGTGGTGGCAGTGTCTCGGCCTTCTGGCTGTTTCCCAAGACATAGTTGCCACGCATGTCGTTGCCTGCGGTAACAGCTGCAGTGTAAGGTTTGTTTGGACATTTCTCCTTTAAGTGGCAGTCTTTCAGTACCTGGTGTAGGAAGGGTTAACTTCCTTCTTTGTGTGTGTACACTGGGTGTGTCTGTGTGTGGGTGTGGCCACTTTAGGCTATAAAGCCTTAAGGAATGACCTGTAGTCTGAGGGGTACTCCAGCCTTGTTTGTAAGCTGGAGTCATCCTCCTGGTTATTACCATCTGTCAGTGAGGGCCACCCTTGTGGTCATAAGTTTCTACATGATGTCAAAAGTTTATGTTACACATGATGTTATGAAGGTGTGTGTTTGGTATGCTTGTTTGGTGCAGCTTATGGTCCTGGGTTCCTGTGTGATGTGTGGTGTGTGCTGTGTCCGTTTGTGTTCTTGACAGCAGGACTTGCACATGGGTTCCAGACTTTGTTGTCTGTGGCAGGTGGGTGTTGTGCTTGTTGCATTTACCTGCCATTGCCATAAGTTGTTTCTGTTCCCCTTTTCTTGTAGCCTAGCCAGTGAGACTCCTGTTCCTCCGTGCCTAGGAGGAACAGGTCGTCTTACCCTGCTCCTAGTTGAGGGCCACCCTGAGGGCTAGTAGGAATCTTTAGGTTCCGGTGTATGAGCCCTCCTACAATCAGGGTCGGCTCATACGGCTAGGAGACAGGGTCAGAGTTAGGGATATGATAGGAGGTGACCTGCTCCCTGAGCTCTGTCCTGGCCTTGCAGCGACCAACATCTTCTGGCATCGCACTGCTGAGGGTTTTCCCCATCCTCAGTCGTGACATTTAGATACTGATGGCAATATCTGCCTGCTGTGGTGTTAAACTATAAACACCCGATCTTACACACAAAGTCCTCTGTTGGATCTCTCACCATAGATCATTTGTCCCAACAGAGCACTGACCAGCCCTTTACAGTTGAGAATCCCCCACAGCAGTTATTCAAATATGCAACAACAAGTATCTGGGCAGCTATTATTGAAAAAACATCAACCACATACACCAAAAGGTTCTTTAAGTAGATTTTTTTCCTGATATCAGCAGATTGGAGTACACAGATTTCAATTCACAAAGAGCAAAACTTTCTCAAAAATGAGAGTAAGGAAAAGGATTTTCTTACCTTATGCCGGCCTTTTTTGCTTTTGGAAAATTAACCTGTGTCTCCTTTAAGTTCTGCTGATAACGGGGAAAAAAATTAGCTCCCTAACTGTGCTCGCCAACTGATATCGCCGTTTGCTCCTTTGTCTCGTTCTCACAACCGAAAATCCCGGGTGTAGTGTGTGTCGATGTGTGCGCAATTTCTCCAAAATAACATAACAGAGACGTTCTCAAGTAGAATCCAATAATGTGCCTGCTTCCAACAGCTAGGCGAGGTTAATTTATACCAGAAGATGGAAGGCGTCTTACAATCATGACCAATGGGGAGACAGGTTATGGTATGAAGTGATTGGCTGGAAGGCGGTCTTACAATCATGACCAATGGGGAGACAGGTTATGGTATGAAATGATTGGCTGACTAAGATGTGAATGATCGCGCAACTTATGTTCGCGCGTTTGCACACTTAAAGTTTTTGTGCGATATGAACGCGAATGCGAACGAATCTGCACATCTCCATAGGATAGATGGCGACCAAACGGCGAACAATAATTTTTCCACAACAGAGACCCACACCTGATCTCCCACCTTAAACTTTTGCTCTACAGTGCGATGACGATCTTCAATTGCGCCACCGCACTGCGGAGACTCTGCTGAACCGACGACCAAATGGGACGTCTATCCTCGAACCATTGATCCACCACCGGTGAATCAGTGAAGGGTCCAGCCAGAGAAGAGAGCCTTGGATCCCTGCCCCCCACGCACCTGAATGGAGACATCTTAGTGGAAGCATGCTCAGAGTTGTTATAAACCACCTCCGCGAAGGGTAGATGCGCGGCCCATTCCTCCTGGCAGTATGACACGAAGCACCAGAGATATTGCTCCAGGGTCTGGTTAGTCCTTTCCGTCTGACCGTTGGTCTCTGGGTGAAAAACTCGAAGAGAAAGACAAATTTATACCCAACCGGGAGCAGAAAGAACGCCAGAACCGAGAGATGAATTGAACACCTCTATCTGAAACAATATCATCCGGCGCTCCGGGTAATCGAAAGACATGATTCAAAAACAGATCTGCCAATTCTCTGGCTGAGGGCAATCCGGGAAGTGGGATAAAATGGGCTATTTTAATAAAACGTCCACCACTACCCAGATTACCGTACTTCCAGAGGACCTTGGCAAATCTGTGATGAAGTCTGAAAGGGATTTTTCATAAATCTTACTTTTGATACATCACAGATTAGACATATATTATACAAGCCTCATCTCTTGTGGAATGCAGTACCTCAAATTAACATATCTCACACCCTCTGCCAGTCCTGGACACAATAGCAGCCTCCCTGAACAAAAGGCTATTAAACATCTCACCTCACATACAATGACAGCAACCTATGATAACCTATTCAACTTATTAGCATGTAGAGAAAAACCTGTTCAATGTAAAATAACCCTTTTCATGTATTGTATATAGCAGATACCAGTATTGTTTAACAAAGTTTCAACTGTATCTGGACAAACATGTTTCCCAAGGCCTACTAAGAAATACCAGGATTGTTCCAATTGGATCTTGAGAGACAAGAATATGCGCAGGGAAATATTCACGGGTTGGAGGTCTGATGCCTCATCATATAACCATCATAAACCTGCCTAAGGAAAACCGCTAACAGTTTGGTGTCAGAAGTGGGATCCACCAAAAAAGTGTATCGGGTAAGTGATTCTATATTCTTTTATATATATTATTACTGCCCTATACTGTAAGAGTGGATTATTTGAACCTGGTAAGCGCTTCTGATAAGCGTGTCCCGAGGAATCTGATATTCCTAAAGAAATAGAGGGATCTGAAGTCCCGAGGAATCTGATATTCCTAAAGAAATAGAGGGATCTGAAGTCCCGCAGGAATCTGATATTCCTGCAGAAAAAATAGGGTCTGTAGTCCCCTAATCTAAAAAACAGTATTGTGTGCAACGAATATCCTTTGCTAAACCTGTATATTGCTGTATAGTTGCTTAAGCATTTTTAGTCGTTATATATATAAGGTTGAATTTTACTGTATAGACTGTGTATAGATTATGTATAGATTGTATGTGAGTTCATGCTGAAATTGAAGGTATAAAATTGGCCATCAATAGTTTAAAATCTGCCATAAATTCAGGAGTAATATGAGCCTGAATTAGAAGTAATACCATCTAGAATAGTTTAAAATCTGCCATAAATTCAGGAGTAGTTATGAACCTGAATTAGAAGAAATAGGATAAAAAAAACACATAAACTAATAAGCATAAGGTTTGTCAGTAAGTATTTTTGCACTGAACACAAACATAATCATCCTTTGATAAACCTCCAAATTCAGCTGATCTCACTGTAAAGTAAAAAATGGGCAATTCTTATGGTAAGGAGGATCCCAAAAATAAACTGAATTTTAAATTTAGAACTGAAAATCATGTTCCGAAATCTGCTGCAAATCACTCTATGGTGAAACTGTCTCCTAAAAATGAATTGGGGGAAAGTCCAAAAATGTTTGTCTAGAGGTGTTTAGGTCCATTTTTTTTTACTGATCCTTGGGTTGATAATATGTGTAAATGGACAGAAGGAATGAAATGTACTGACCCGTTCCCAAAAGAGGGGTCTTTTTCAGACTTTCATATGGCCATGATAAGGGCCTATGTCTGAATGACATAGACACTTTTCCATGGTACAAAGGAGACCCTCGCTGGAATAAAATATATATGAAAACTTGTGGCCAAGCAAGGCTATCTGTGCAAACGTTTTGGACCGACTTGTGCAGTTCAAATACAAAAAAGCAAAGTAAAACCCCCATTGTGACTCCAACTCCTGTCCCACCCCCATATGTGCCATTGTACCCTTTAGTAACAAAATTAAAAACAGAATCAGGTGATGAGATAGGCACACACTTGACTCTACCATAAGCTTCTGGTTTTACAGAACCTGAGGAACAGGTTTTGTCTGAGCATGCTAATCAGCTTATTGTACAGTCTGCACAGCCCAGTAGAACAATATATGCAAGGGCAGCAAAGATTCAAGGGTTGACCAAAGACGCTAACGGTCTATGGTCAAAGGGAGGAGTAGTATTTGGATGGGGAGACCCTTCCCAACCCCATGGACAATGAGTCCATTAATTCTGATGCCTAGAGACTTGCAGCAGATACAAGAGGAATATGTAGCAAAACTGATTAAGAAATTAAACATTGACTATGATGATATTTCGCTCTTGTTTCCATTGCCAACAGGTGCATCAACCCAACCCTCGTCTTACAGTAATAGATGGCGCTGGATTATCTTTTATCTTCTTAGGGGGGGTTCTGTGAGTTTATAGGAGAGGACTGCAGATACCAGGGATAAAGTCCAGGCCCATATGGATATGGTCACTGTAATTCAGTGCAGAGATAAGGCTATTACAAATGAGGGATAGAATCCTTTCACAGCTTTGGGTGATTTTGGAGATTTCCTGTTTTCCATAGGTAACTTGTTGAAGGAAATAGGAGTATATATATCCTCATGTTGTTGTTTTTCTCTTTATCATATATATCCTGGTGAGATGGTCCTGGTGTTTGATCGATCGGATCGCCCAGTCACATGCAGATAATCACATCCTCATCGCAGCTCCCAGATACACCACGGATCAACCTATGTCTTTGATGGAAAGGATGTCCAACTAAACATTCATCGTCCCGCCACACCTTACCACATCAGGACCTCGCTCAGAGTCAACTCCCCGAAGAATCGAACCGAAGGATGGAGCATCATCATGGAGGCAATGACACCCAAGGAGTATCATAGTCGACGAGGGCAAGCTGAGGAAACCGAAGATTCAGCAAGAGACTCAAAGAACACAGGGGACATATTACAGAGAGGAGGGAACTGTCGTGGAAAGTTTTATTAAGCATAGGATGACTATAGTAGACTTTCTTTTTAGCTTAGGAATGGTATGTAGGTTTATTTTGTATATGCCTCCCTGTGTAAGGTCTGACCTGATTACGGTTATGAGAGCGTGATCGGGTCAGGTCGTTGCAAGGGAAATTCTATAAATCAGCACTCTGGTCCCTACTTCCCATGTGAAAGCCGCCACCGTTGGTTTGAGAGGGATCCAATGGCTGCTTGCTCTGAGAGCAATGTTCTTAGTGAAAGCTACCAGCGGGTCCTCATCAGCAACGGTGGGGTATGGCACGCTGATGCCGGTCTCACTGAACCATGGGCTCCCCAACATGAAACATTGGTTGGTGGGACTGGTGTCCATGTGAATGCTATATCACCTTTATTGGTCGACCCTGTTTTAAAAGACCTTCCTTAGGGACTGATCCCCCCTTTCGGAACCATGTCTAACAGAGATTTACTGTGGGTTAGTAGCATATTTGTACCAGATTAAATAGATGTTGTCCGATTAGGGCCACATTTGTTTAAAAAATGTGAAAGAAGAGTAGTAGGAATAGCTCACTCCTTATGTGACAGGGAAACAGGTGCTCTAGTCCGAATAACTGTATCACCCATACAGAGAAAATTTTTTGCAAATTAATAAATAATATTGACTGGCACTCTGAGTGTGTGGATAAGATAAAAATATGCAATGTATAAAGTGATCACACTGAAATTTATTATACAGAAAAAATACGATGATAAAACGAAATATAAAAACAAATATAAAATCAAAATAAAATCACAAAAAAGCTGGTGGAGCCTAGTAGTGATAAATAAATGAGGGTCTACGTTTGCAGTTGGACAATCGAAAACACAAAGAAAGGTATCCAAGTTTCTTCTGAAAATGGTTAAAGTGCTTTCTTGAAACCATAGGCTACGGCAGGTGTCGGCAACCCGCGGCTCCGGAGCTGCATGCGGCTCTTTTGAACCTTTGCCGCGGCTCCGGCATGGGCGTAGGAAGCGGGGTATCAAATCCCCCCCAGGCCAGCGGCAGTGTGTGTGCAGCGGCAGCGGGGCAGGCACTGTGCGGCGGCTGGGCAGGCACTGAGATGAGCGCTTCCATTGTGGACAGCGATACAAACAGAAGGCTGTGCGGAGGAGCAGGGCAGGGAGGCGTGTCCCTTTCCTGTTCCTCTGATAGGCTCCCTCCTGGATCGCCCAGGCTCATACCTGCCCCTGTCTCCTGGGTCGCCCAGGCTCATACCTGTCTCCTGGGTCGCCCAGGCTCATACCTGCCCCTGTCTCCTGGGTCGCCCAGGCTCATACCTGCCTCTGTCTCCTGGTTCGCCCAGGCTTATACCTGCTTCTGTCTCCTGGTTCGCCCAGGCTAATACCTGCCCCTGTCCAGGAGACAGAGGCAGGTATGAGCCTGGGCGATCCAGGAGACAGAGGCAGGTATGAGCCTGGGCGATCCAGGAGACAGAGGCAGGTATGAGCCTGGGCGATCCAGGAGACAGAGGCAGGTATGAGCCTGGGCGATCCAGGAGACAGGGGCAGGTATGAGCCTGGGCAATCCAGGAGACAGGGGCAGGTATTAGCCTGGGCGAACCAGGAGACAGAAGCAGGTATAAGCCTGGGCGAACCAGGAGACAGAGGCAGGTATGAGCCTGGGTGACCCAGGAGACAGGGGCAGGTATGACCCTGGGCGATCCAGGAGACAGAGGTAGGTATGAGCCTGGGCGGTCTAGGAGACAGGGGCAGGTATGAGCCTGGGCGATCCAGGGGACATGGATGGGTGTGAGCCTGGGCGACCCAGCGGAAAACCGGAAACAGCATACAACGAAAAAGCACATACATATATCACATGGCCCTGCCGCCATTACAGGTCAGTACAGATAATTGCAGTCCATAATCAGTGAAATGTGACTGCGCATGGGGTGAGGTAGGGTCCTAAACTACGTCTGACGAGACCCCCAACTCTCTTCACCTCAAAAACCGTAAATAGCGCGCTCCCGCGTGCCTAACGACAAACATGGGAGTCCCCCCCATCCTGTCGCCCCTACGAGCGGAGACCGAGAACAGCTTTTAATCATATACATAACAATGCGTGGCCCGGCTGTCACTACCAGAGCTTTGAGACGTTCTCACAGCTCTGTTTCTCCACCCCTGTGATGATGTCACTACCAGAGCTTGGAGGAGTTCTCACTGCTCTGTTTCTCTGCCCCTGGGATGAGGTCATTACTTTCTGTTTCCTTCCTTCCAGCTGTTCCTCCTATGTTTGATTTCTCTGTCTTTAAATCACCCCTCCTCCTTTTGTAGAGTGTGGATTATATTTCTCATTTGAGTTGTAGCTCTTGCTTGAGTATCTTCACTCGTATGCTATCTTTTCACTGGACCTTTGTTCTGCTGCAGCAAGTACTCCGGATATTGCCACCTGTCTTTGGATCCGTCTTCTCTGCTGCCGCAGCACCTTCAGCTAAGTGTGCAGACATTGTAGTGTATCTGTTTGTTTTCTGACCGGATCCGAGGCGACCACGGTTCCCTCCATATACTGAGCAGGGCACCGGTGGCCGTGCCCCTTCCACTATTGTAGGGGTTACAGTGGTCATCAGTCTTAGGTACGCGGGCATGCCTCGTTCCACCATTAGGATCCTGGTATGTGCTTAGCAGCATAGGGAAAGCTTTGAGGGTCTGACAGGGGTCACCCTTTATCCTCCCTAGTTTGGGTCCGGTCAGTGGCTCTATTTTCTGTGTATGCTCTAGTTGCTCACTTACAGCCGTGACACCGGCAGAGTGTGCACTTCATAACTGTCTGGTTGTTTGGCAATACCGCAAAGTTTCAACAATACCCGCGAATTATGTATGGGCCATTTACAGTTCATAAATGGTTGCTGCTCAGGGGCTGGACACCCCTACCTACACCATATTTGGTGTAGTGGTTTATCTGACGTGCGTTCCATGCTGGAACGCACGCCGGCCTCCCCCAGAGCAGGGAGACATGTGTAGATGTCTTGGGGGGGGGGGTTATGTGGTAGCTGTGACATGAGTGGTGGGCTTTGTAGTAGTTGGTTGCATTATGGTTGGGGGTGAACTGAGGGACGAGCCGTGTGTGGGTAGCGGGGACCGGGTCTCAGAGCAGATATCGGTGTGCGTTCCACGCTGGAACGCACTCCGAACCCGCGACCGGAAGCCTGGAACATGGGGGCCCGGGTTGGAGGGCTCCTGTGGGGGTGTAACAGCTTGCGGGGACAGCGCTTACCTGTCCTGAAGCCGCCTGACCATGGAGAGACTGCCGGGCCTAGAGTGAATTCCGGCGTGCGCTCCACGCTGGAACGCACGCCGACCTCGTGACCGGAAGCCGGAGCCTGTGCCGCTGCTCGGGGAGCCCAGTGTAGGGAACAAGAAGTGCCTGCATACGATACCTTCCCTGGGGAGAAACCTGCGACATACAAGGCGGCAGCAGCTGTGGTACCAGCGGGCGATTATCCAGCGTGTGAACAGAAGCGCCCTGAGGAGCTGGGGGCCGGCGCTTATGAAGGTCAGACGCTCCTCCCACAAATTTAGGCTGACTTTTCAGCCTTCCAACATATAGCAGATACCAGCATTGTTTAACAAAGTTCAAGTGTATCTGGACAAACATGTTTCCCAAGGCCTACTAAGAAATACCAGGATTGTTCCAATTGGATCTTGAGAGACAATATGCGGCCACCCCCAATAAGCCCTATAAATATGTGCTGGGAAATAAAGATTTCAGATATTTGACAACCTATGTTAAGTCTGGGTTGATATTTATCTCCTGATCAGAAGCAAACCGGATATTCATTGCACAGGGAAATATTCACGGGTTGGAGGTCTGATGCCTCATCATATAACCATCATAAACCTGCCTAAGGAAAACCCCTAACAAAGTCCATGGAGATGTGAGTCCATGGAACCTGAGGAATGGGCATTGGGAGCAAAGAACCATAAGGGGCAGACCGAGACGGTTTACATCGAGCACACACACTACATGCCTGGATGTAGGCCTTAACATCATGGACATACTGGCCCACCAAACGTGACGTTTAACAAGGGCAAGTGTTTTCTTAACACCCAGATGCCCTGCAGACTTGGAGTCGTGAAGCTGTTGGATAACTTTTAACCGAAGATTAACTGGTACAAACCATCGCCCCCCGGGCTTGTTAGGCGGACTCTCTGCCTGTGAAGGCTCGAGAAGAGAGGACAAGTCCTCCATTAACTCTGCGGTCCCTAGGGCGGCCAGAAAACATTTAGTGGGAAGAATAGTCTCTGGCTCAGAGCTCAGGATGGAAGCAGCCTCAGGGAAGCAGCGGGACAGAGCATTGGCCTTCACATTTTTAGAACCTGGCTTATACGTGAGGCGAAAATTGAAGCGGGTGAAAAACAATGCCCACCGAGCTTGTCGGGAGTTGAGTCTCTTGGCAGTCTCTAGGTACTCAAATTTTTTGTGGTCAGTGTAAACCGTAATGGGATGTTCCGCACCCTCTAGCCAATGTCTCCACTCTTGAAAAGCCAATTTTACTCCCAGAAGCTCTCTATTGCCGATGTCATAATTACACTCAGCTGGAGACAGCTTCCGAGAGAAGAAGGCACAGGGATGTAACCTCTCAGGGACCGCAGAATACTGTGAAAGAACTGCCCCAACACCAACCTCGGAGGCGTCGACCTCGAGGACAAAAGGTCGGGAAGTGTCTGGATGAGTAAGGATTGGCAACAGTGCAAGAGGCCTGCTTTAGCGTTTCAAAGGCTCTGTCTGCCACTCTCGTCCACTTTGAAGGATTAGCTCCCTTCTTAGCGAGGTTAGTGAGAGGTACCACTATCGCAGATAGAATTCTTAATAAACTTGCGGTACAAGTTGGCAAAGCCTAAGAAACTCTGCAGTCTGTTCAGATCCTTAGGCCGAGGCCAATCCAAGACAGCAGAAAGTTTGGATGGATCCATAGCCAGTCCCCTTTCTGAGATAATGTACCCTAGAAAAGCCAATTCCGTTACCTCAAACAGACACTTCTCAAGTTTGGCAAAGAGGCGGTTCTCCCTCAGTTTCAGGAAAACCTGACACACGTGTCTCCGATGAGACACCAGATCCGACGAGTAGATTAGTATGTCGTCTAAATAGACAACAACAAATCTACCTAAGAAATCCCTGAGTACATCATTGATGAACTTCTGGAAGACCGCAGGAGCATTACAGAGACCAAAATGCATAACGAGATACTCGTAATGACCGTCCCTGGTGTTTAATGCGGTCTTCCATTCATCAACCTTCTCTGACTCGTACCAAGTTATATGCACCCCTCAAATCGAGTTTGGTAAAGATCCAGGCCCCTGCCACCTGAGAAAACAAATTGTCAATCAGAGGCAGAGGGTACCGGTTCTTCACCGTGATCCGATTGAGGGCACGAAAATCGATGCAGGGTCTCAAGCATCCATCCTTCTTCTCCACGAAGAAGAACCCGGCTCCAGCGGGGAAGTGGATGGACGAATGAAACCCCTCTCGAGATTCTCTTTAATATAATCACGCTGGGCCTGAATCTCTCGGATTATGTAGTCTCAACCAAGGGAGACCCAAAATCACAGGAGTGGGTGGCATGTCCAGGACTAAAAGGCTTAAGGTCTCCCGATGCTCAGCCCCCATTGTTACCTGCATCCCGGGCGTCATCCACACGGCACGATCATCCTGGAGAGGAGATCCATCAATAGCGGTCACCGACAGGGTGGTCTTTGGTTGGATAAGCGGGATGCCAAGTCGATGCACCAAGACTGAGTCCATAAAATTCCCTGCTGCTCCGGAATCAATAAGGGCAGAAAACACATGGACTTTGTCTTGCCACTGTAGTGAAATGGATACCATCACTCGAGTTGGAGGAGGGATAATAGCACCTAGGAGGTTCTCCTCTATGCCCCCTAGGTACATTCGTTTCCCTCTGACAGGAGGGGACATGTCTTAATGAGATGTCCTGCTTTTCCACAAAACAAGCACAGACCTTTATGTTGGCGACAAGCTCGTTCCGTTTGTGTAAGATAGGAGGACCTCCATTAGCTCTTCTGCTGGCTTGGTGTAAAGCAAATCGACCGTTCTACCCGCCTCTCCCGGATCTGTCTGTCAGCATCGATTGCCTGGGAGATGGCCATCTCCAATGAGACGGAAGTGGGTAAGGCTAGAAGAAGATCCTGGACTGCATCAGAAAGTTCCAGCCGGAAGCGATGGCGGAGGCTGCGTCGCCCCAGGTGGTGAAAGCTGCCCATCGCCTGAATTCCGCAGCGTATTCTTCGGCAGGGCGGCGACCTTGCTGAATATGCTCTAGATGGTTCTCGGCAGTATGGGTACGATCTGGGTTGTAGATAACGGCCATGGCTTCAAAGAAAGCTTCGACTGACAAATAGGCGACGTGGTCTTGGGGTAAATTAAACGCTCAACGTTGGGGATCTCCACGCAGCAAGGACATTATGATTCCAATCCTCTGTCTGATATTGCCGGAAGCTATCGGCCGCAACTGGAAATATAAAAGACAGGGGTCCCTGAAGACTCCCTGTGAAGGAGTCAGGCAGAAGAATCTTCGGCTCCACTAGGTGTCTTGCTCCCCCCATCACATTAGACAGTTGCTCCTGGATTTGAGCTGCAGCGACTGACAGCACATTCGGGCGTTGTTGGGTTAATAGATTAACTGCTCCTGTTAACTCAGTTAGCTGCTGCTGGATTCTTTCCATGGCAACTGTTTGTTGGGCCCACTGTTCTGTAATGCAAGGCACCAACGAAACAGACCAGTGAGGAAGAAGTCAAAGGGGTTTATTAACAAAATAAACAAAGTCCAGGTAAACTTCACTGGGAAAATATCAGGCAAACAAAAAACAAAGGAAAGCCAGGAGTAGTCCTGATTAGAGATGTCGCGAACATAAAATTTTCCGTTCGCGAACGGCGAACGCGAATTTCCTCAAATGTTCGCGAACCGGGCGAACCGCCATAGACTTCAATAGGCAGGCGAATTTTAAAACCCACAGGGACTCTTTCTGGCCACAATAGTGATGGAAAAGTTGTTTCAAGGGGACTAACACCTGGACTGTGGCATGCTGGAGGGGGATCCATGGCAAAACTCCCATGGAAAATTACATAGTTGACGCAGAGTCTGGTTTTAATCCATAAAGGGCATAAATCACCTAACATTCCTAAATTGTTTGGAATATCGTGCTTTAAAACATCAGGTATGATGTTGTATCGATCAGGTAGTGTAAGGGTTACGCCCGCTTCACAGTGACAGACCAAACTATGACAGACCAAACTCCCTGTTTAACGCACTGCAAACAACCGCAAACAGTCCATTTGCACAACCGCAAACTCCCCATTTGCACAAGGTTGGATACCAAGCTAGCCATGTCCCGTTCCTTGTCCTCACTCCTTGTCCTCACTTCGTCCACCCAGCCACATACACCACCAAGGGTCCCCGAAAGGTGACAACAAGCCCCCTGGGACGCCTGCTGTGGTTGGTCTTACCTCCTCAAAGCCACCTTCCTCCTCTGACTCCTCTTCTTCAGACTCCTCTCTCTGCGTTGCCTCTCTCTGCGTTATTATAAGGTGTGTTAAGTATTCCTATCAGTTTAATCCCTGTTACGTCCACTAGTATTATTATTATTATAAGGTGTGTTAAGTAGTACTATTCCTATCAGTTTAATCCCTGTTACGTAGGGGACGTGTATATGGAATCGATTTTAGGAACCGGGAGATAGAAAAAGATGCTTGGTCGATCCTCCTACTTCAAATTTGGGGCACTGCGCATGCAATCTACTGTGCCACCAGATAGGAGTGGTGTGTTAAGTAGTACTATTCCTATCAGTTTAATTCCTGTTACGTCCCCTATCAGGGGACGTGTATGGAATAGATTTTAGACAACTGCAAAGAGTTGTCAATAGTTGACACACTCATGACATAAATTTTATACCTCTATGCGTCAATCGTGGTATAGTTATGACTGTGCTCGTGCGCACGTTTGGGAGATTGCAGGCGATGCGGTTTTTTCAAAGCCTATGGTCGTGCTGAGGTAGTTCAGTGACAGTTAAGTGACCCAGAAAACAATGATTCTGCAGTGTGGGCCCATTGTTGGCCTAGTAGTCTTTAATGATCACCTTAGATGATCACAAAGAAAATTTATGTTTTTTCTATGCAAAATTATCCAGCCGATCGCTTTTGGTCTGTTCACAATGAAGCAACGACCTTATCATCTGGGGTGTGCCAACATTGCCATTGCCAACACACTCATAGAGGTGGTCGCTTCATTGTGATACGCAAGCCCCTTCACCATGACAAGGTAACGATCACGAAGGGGAATTGACACATGTATGTGCCTTTTTTTTGTTTGGTTTTTGAAGCCACAGTGCAGCACCAGAGGCCAGAAAAATTAGGCATGTACACATGCCTGAAAAATTAGGTATTGTTGCAGCCGCTGCTGTAGCAGCGGCCAGAAAAGTTGATGCTTGTTTCCCAGGCAGAAAGTGCCCTAAAACATTGCGGCTTGAACCCTAGTTGGTGGCGGATAAGTCACGCAAGTCATCCGGCATTCAGAGATAAAATACAGCAGCGTGTGGACCATTTTTAGCCCAAGGCAGCTCATCTCATCAGGCCTTTTTTAGTCGAATGTATCGCCCACTGTCAGTCTCTTCGGGATCCATCCTTCATTCATCTTAATAAAGGTGAGGTAATCTAGACTTTTTTGACCTATGCGACTTCTCTTCTCAGTGACAATACCTCCTGCTGCGCTGAAGGTCCTTTCTGACAGGACACTTGAAGCGGGGCAGGCCAGAAGTTCTATCGCAAATTGGGATAGCTCAGGCCACAAGTCAAGCCTGCACACCCAGTAGTCAAGGGGTTCATCGCTCCTCAGAGTGTCGATATCTGCCGTTAAAGCAAAGTCTCAGTAAACTGAGTCTACTTCTACAGGGCCTACCAGTAGCCATTTGGCTCCAGGAGAAGTATATAGTGGGCTCAGCAAGCATGTTGGTACTTGCATCCCTGGATCCGATGAAAGCTGTAACGGCACCGAACGGGGTTAAAAGCAGAGTGTGCCTGGCGTTCATGCTGTACCTGCGCTCCCTGGACTTTATGTGGCTGTCATGGCCCATAAACAGGTAGGAACTAGTGTTAGGGACCACTCATAGAGGCGACCTTGACGTGGTGAGTGGCTTATTATGCTTTGGCCAAAATGTACACCAATGCCTCATCCAGCATCCAGCATGGAGGCAGGGCGGAGTGCTGGTTGCAGAGTGCTATTGCATATAACATGCTTCATCACAATTAAATTTGGATCGAATAAAAAAAATAATAATAATTCGGCTTAGCATCCGAATGGAATTTTTGAAAACTTCGCTCATCTCTACCAACTGTCTATATAATGAGTCAATATGGACTGAAAAAGATGAGAGACTGTCAGCTGACCAGTGGCGTGCCCAGGAAGGGGCGGGGTGAGGCGATCCACCCCGGGTGCCCACTCTCAGCGCTCTCAGGGGGTTGCCAGAACAGAAGCAATGAGCGCTTCCATCAGTACAGATTGGCTGGGCAGATTGCTTTTCCCTTTATAAGATGCAGTGCATCTTATAAAGTGAATACTAGTGAGCGCTTCCATAATGGAAGCACTCACTAGTCTGCAGGAGGAGGGGGAGAGAAGCACTGTGAGCGCTGTACAGTACTTACCCCTCTTCCTGCTAACTCTTCTCAGGGTCCGCGCTGCTGTGTCCTGGCTGCCTGCAGCGTCAGGACGTACAGAGCGCACTCTGACCTGACGCTGCAGGAGGTCAGGTGACTGCAGCACGGGCCCTGAGAAGATAAGACAGCCAGGACAGGGAGAGTGGTGACAGGAGAGGTAAGTGACTTTATTTTTTTACAGTCTGATCTGAGGTCTGATATGGAGGTTTAATGTGGGGTCTGGAGAGGTCTAATGGGGGTCTGGAGCGGTCTATGGGGGGTCAGGAGGTCTGACTGGGGGGTCTGAAGTGGTCTAATGGGGGTCTGGAGGTCTGACTGGGGGTCTGGAGGTCTGACTGGGGGTCTAGAGGTCTAATGGGGGTCTGATTGGGGGTCTGGAGGTCTGAATGGGGGGGTCTAGAAGTCTAATGGGGGTCTGATTGGGGTCTGGAAGTCTAATGGGGGTGTGATTGGGGGTCTGAAGGTCTAATGGGGGTCTGGAGGTCTGACTGGGGGGTCTAGAGGTCTAATGGGGGTCTGATTGGGGGTCTGGAGGTCTAAAGGGGGTCTGATTGGGGGTCTGGAGGTCTGACTGGGGAGTCTGGAGGTCTAATGGGGGGCAGATATGGGGGTCTGGAGGTCTAATGGGGGTCTGGAGGTCTAGTGGGAGTCTGGAGGTCTAATGGGGGTCTGGAGGTCTAATGGGGGTCTGGAGGTCTGATATGGGGGTCTTATCTAAGGTCTGATATTGGGTCAGGGTCTTAGATGGAGGTCTAATGGGGGTCTGATCTGAGGTTTAAAACTGAGGTCTTATATGGGGTCTGACATAGAGGTCTAAAGGGGGTTTGGTCTGAGATTAGGGGATCTCATTTAGGGTTTTATATGGGGGTCTGATCTGAAAAGGTGTTTTTTATTACTAGCGCACAATATAAAGGGGTGTTTTTGTACTGACGCACTATCTGTATGGTACTAGTATTTTAAGGGGTACTGTTTCTGCAGTATAGTATTGAGGAGCACAGTGGACACAGTATTAGAGGACCGGGTGGCACGATGGGGTGTTGAGAAGGTGAGGAGGAGGATGGAAAAGTAGGAAAGTAAGATGTCTGTTTGTTAAACTCTGCAGAGACGAGGTGCGGCTGAAAGAAGTCACCATGGCGGTCTGGTCTGAGAGGAGGAGAAGAGAAAAGAGAATGTCTACATCAGAGAAGAGAAGTCACTGGATGTAAGAGGTATGTGGCACTGTATTATCCTGTATGTTCTGTAGCGATGTATGCAATTTTTTCCAAGTATGTCTTTACAGGGGTTGTCCGCTTCTTTTTCCGTACGAGCGCTGCCTTCTCTGCTCTGTTTACCTGCTCATCACTGCAAATGCTACGGCGAGCAGGTGAACAGAGCAGAGAAAGCAGCTCTCATATGAACGCTGCCCTTCTTCAAACAGCTGGGGATACAGTGGGCATTATTACTGTGAAGGTGGCACAATGGGGATTTCTACTATGGAGGGGGCACAGAGGGCATTACTAGCACAGTGGGCATTATTACTGTGAAGGTGGCACAATGGGCATTATTACTGTGAAGGGAGAACAGTGGGCATTATTACTGTGAAGGGGGCACAATGGGCATTATTACTGTGAAGGTGGCACAATGGGGATTTCTACTATGGAGGGGGCACAGAGGGCATTACTAGCACAGTGGGCATTATTACTGTGAAGGTGGCACAATGGGCATTATTACTGTGAAGGGAGAACAGTGGGCATTATTACTGTGAAGGGGGCACAATGGGCATTATTACTGTGAAGGTGGCACAATGGGGATTTCTACTATGGAGGGGGCACAGAGGGCATTACTAGCACAGTGGGCATTATTACTGTGAAGGTGGCACAATGGGCATTATTACTGTGAAGGGAGAACAGTGGGCATTATTACTGTGAAGGGGGCACAATGGGCATTATTACTGTGAAGGGGGCACAATGGGCATTATTACTGTGAAGGGGGCATAGTGGGCATTATTACTATAAAGAGGGCACAATGGGGATTATTACTATGAAGGGGACACAATGGGGATTATTACTATGAAGGGGACACAATAGGAATAATTACTGTGAAGGGGGCACAATGGGGATTATTACTGTGAAGGGGGCACAATGGGGATTGTTTTACTATGGAGGGGCACAGAGGGCATTACTAGCACAGTGGGCATTATTACTGTGAAGGGGGCACAATGGGCATTAATACTGTGAAGAAGCACAATGGGCATTATTAATGTGAATGGGGCACTGGGCATTTCTACTATGGAGGGGGCACATAGGGCATTACTAGCACAGGTAGCATTATTACTGTAAAGAAGGCACAATGGGCATTATTACTGTGAAGGGGCACAATGGACATTATTACTGTAAAGGGGGCACAGTGGGGATTATTACTGTGAAGGGGGCACAATGAGCATAACTACTGTGAAGGGGGCACACATCTGTACAAAGCTACTGTGAAGGTTTTGCAATAAGGGCAATACTACTGTGAGGGGGTACCATTTTTTTTTTAAGTATTAGGGGGGGGGGGGGGTGCTAGAGAAAAGACCCGCCCCGGGTGCCAAACACCCTAGGCACGCCACTGCACCTGACAGCTGTTTCCTGCAGTGACGTCAGTAGAGGAGCTTTGTGATGTCATGAGAAAGGCAGAAGATGGTCGGCTAATTTGTGCAGTTGGAGCAACTTTGATTCACTCATCCGTATTTTGCGGAACGGAATTTCGGACCCATTCATTTCTATGGGGACAGACTTTGTCCCGCTCGGATCCGGAATTGCGGATCTGCACTTCCGGGTCCGCACTTCTGTTCCGCAAAAATATAGAACATGTCCTATTCTTGTCTGCAATTGCGGACAAGAAAAGGCATTTTCTGTATAGTTCTGGCAATGTGCTGATCCGCAAAATGCGGAAAGCACGTTGCCGGTGTCCGTGTTTTGCGGATCCGCGGATCCGTGGATCCGCAAAACACATACGGACGTCTGAATGGAGCCTTATCCAGTATCTAAAAATTGCAGCAATGGAAGAAAATTACAACACTGGTAAACTTTAATATTTCAATGAAGGAAAGTTTAGGAGAGAATAATTTCTGAGGGTTGGAAATTCTTCCAGTGAAAAGATCATTTTTAGTTTTTAATAATGAGAAAAGGAAAGGATGATTACATTCAACTACAGGAGAAAGTATATAGGGGCTTATATCTGGTGTCTCCTGCCTCTTCAACCCCCCCTTAACATTGAGTATAGATTTATGGACAGCCTATGGGGGTCGAAAAGTCATTCTTTTATGGATGGATGAATAGATACTAGATAGATATTGAAACAGAAAGATAAATAATTAGAGAGATAAGCAATAGATACATAGATAGATAGATATGCAGTACGCAGCCCTGCAGGGTGAGCGAGTGTGAGGTCACGGTTAATAGGCCGAACGAGGGTTGCTCTTGGTACTTACAGTTTATAGAAGTCCCTGGGCAGGCGTACAGCAGTGATGGAGAGGCTGGCACATGGATCCTCTGGGGCACTCTCTGTGTATAGGGACCAGGCCAGGTGGTAGATGAGGTGCCCTGGGTGTTGCAGGTTTAATGTGTCGGTGGCAAGATCCCTTTAAGTTCGTGACGCCAGTGCTGGTAACGGTGGCACACCGATTTCTTGTAGTAATAATTGAGGAACACACGTTGCAGTGAACCAAAACTTCCTTTTACTGAACAGTTTAACTATTTACAGTCTTTGGTCAGTTCCACATGTAAAATGTTGTGACAGGCAGGCTTTACATCAAATGGCAGGCAATGTTCTTGCAAGATACTCAGAGGGTTTAACACTTACAGATCAGGCTGCACTTTTCCTCAGAATCCTGTCTGTCTTTCTCCAAGGCCCGTATGCCCTATTGCTGGCTTTATCCTTGGTTAGGGAAAACTTCCTCTCGTATATGTCTCCTTGCTTTAAATATATCCTTCTGCCCTTCAGCTCTCTGTTTGGCTGGAATAAACTTGGCTCTGCACTGTACCTTTGTAGGAACTTAGTTTTCTCAGGAGGCAGACTCTTCTCCTGGTAGCAACTTCTGAGCTTCTTTTGCTCAGGACCCTCAGGCAGGCTAGACTGTACTCACTAACCTCCTGGAATATACTACCCTCCTCCTTTGCTGTCTGGGCCTAACTATATATATACTAGGGGGTGCCCTAGCTCCCTCTACAGCTTGGGAGGAGAAACTACACCCCTAACAGGCCTGGTACACAGGAATTAACATGGCATTACAATGCAATACAAAACACCATTCTCCCACAGGAGGTGGGAGCAAACATAACCCTTAGTAGTGCCCACCTTTATAAGACCACATCTGGAATACTGTGTACTCAAAATGAGTACAATGCAATAATAAAAAAAAATTGTCCTCAAAGGTGTACATAGCCTTTAGACATGCCTGGGATAAACACATGTCTATCCTACGATAAAACAATAATATAAAGGGTAGACTAGATGGAACAGGTGATCTTTTTATGCCATCTTCTATGTTAAAATGTATCCCCTATGGTGAATGGCGTAATGGGAAAAAAATATCATCTGTTCTCTGTTTGTTCATCAGTTCACCTGCCCCAAAAATTTGAATAAAAAGGGAATAAAAAGTAATACACACACCCAAAATAATATGAATAAAATTATATAGACCGTCCTGCAAAAATAAAAATAAAAAAAATGAGCCCCTATGTCAATCTTATATATTTTTGGGTATTAAAACACAAGAAAACTATATAAATGTGGCATTGTAATCATTCTGACCCATAAAATAAAGGGAACATGTCAGTTTTACTGCATTGCAAATGCCTTCAAAATAAAACCCATACAACTAAGGCAAAATTGCACTTTTTTCCAATTCCGCCCCATGTTTTTTTCAGATTCCCTCTACATCATTTGCAGTAGTAAATGGTGTCATTAGAAAGGAAAATGCCCTCATACGGCTATGTGAATGGAACAATTACAAAATTATGTCTCTGGGAAGGCAGGGGGTGAAAAACAAAAATGCAAAAAACAGAAAATCGTTGAGTCTTTAAGGGGTTACTATTTGTCATCCGCTCAGTATTTAATTGCATTAGTCGCCTCTCAACATTATGTTTATCTCCAGTGGCCTTTTAACCATCTAAGCTTTCCAGTTTATGTATCTACTCACAGAATACCACCCAAATCTAAAACATAGCCTTTATTTAAATGACTAAAGTTACCCCACAATTGATCTAAACAAAATAATAATCAGTATTCCACAATACGGGATGGGACAATATCATAGGCAGGGTAGTGGTGGTCAAATGGGAGCCTTTCCCTGATTCTCACCCTATACTATATAGCCCTGCCTATAGAACGGAATAGCCGCCCGATAGGGGCGATCCCGTATTCAGGAACCTCCTAATAGCCCTTGGATGGCCCTGAAGACGGATTATAGAGGCATAAGGACCTTCTAATGTCACAGGGTCATGTGACTGTGCCCCCCACCCAATACTGTGCTCCCTTATACCCTGCATTGTGCCCTCTTACCACACCCTGTGCAGTGCCCCTAGTCATTCCTTGTACTGTGCCCCCTTATACCCTGCATTGTGCCCTCTTACCACACCCTGTGCTGTGCCCCTAGTCATTCCCTGTACTGTGCCCCCTTATACCCTGCATTGTGCCCTCTTACCACACCCTGTGCTGTGCCCCTAGTCATTCCCTGTACTGTGCCCTCTTATACGCTTTTATGGCGGTGTTATCCGGTCACGGTATGGCGGTATTATCTGGTCAATATATGGCGGTGGTATCCAATAACTGGATGGCCATAACTGTATCCCTTTCCCTGCCCACGCCATCCTTTTTTAGACCTGGCATGAGTGGGAAAAATATGCAGATTGCGGTGCTAAGGACCTTTGCACCTCAATCTGTGTCAGAAATACGCTTAACATAGACGTATTTCTGTATAATAAATGACCACCTAATTGTATTATTATTCGGGGGTAGGGCTAATATCCTTATATTATATAGATTCTAGTGTATTATACTGTGCCCTGTATTTCCCAGTAGAAAATGATGCTTGGGAAGCACAGTCCTCATCCCTGACCATGAGGACGAGGTAGCACTCTGTCAGTACATGGCGGTCTCCCCTCTCCGCCACGCTGCTCCGCTGTGTACTGGTGCTAGGTACTAGGGCTGAGTTCTCATCCTATTTTTGCCATCCATTTAATGCATACCAATAATGTATGCGTTAACAGATGCCTCAGACTGATGCCGTACAGTGGCGTCCGTTCACCATACAGTTCCATGGTAGAAAAAAAAATAATCGTTAACGTATGCATTTTTTTAAATGTACTCTGCATGATACAAAAACGTGGAGTGCTGCACATTTGTATACATCAAACTGATAGGAAATAAAAATTTTCTAGGCTCCAGCAGGGCATATTTTTGAGAGTTTCCCTTTAAGACGCATAACAATGGTCCCTGATTAAAATACATATTTTTTGTGGGAATTTTTTGCCATTGATCCCCCTCTGGTATGTCACTGTCCATGTTGTGGGACTATTTGTGCACTTTTAGTAAGTGTTTGGTGCCTGCAAATATGAGCTGAAGGTTTTTCAGGTTCGCCTGCCATTAAAGTGAATGGGGCCTGCCGCGAACGCGCGGTTCACGAACATTTGATCGCGAACGGATCTTCGCGAATCGTCCCGGCCGATGTTCGTCCATCACTAATCAAGAAGGCAGAGGAGACGCAGAGGAGTGAGACAGGGGTATTATTATGTGGCTAGAGCTAAAAAAAATTAACTGTCGGCAAGTACAGGCCCCAAAAATTAGGCAATAGGCATTCACCTGACAGCAAAGAACTTTGGATTCTGTGGCTGGAGGTACATTAGGTGGTCACAAGATAAATATCTGTCGGCCAGTATAGGCCCCAAAAATTAGGCAATAGGCATTCACCAGACAGTGCAGCGTGCCGGACCGGAGGGGAAAACACGTGAGGCTCACGGTGGGCCGATGGGGGTAGTGGTTGTTTGTACTGGAGTTGTCTGCTTGCTTTTACCAGCTAAGGCTTTAAGGATCAGGCTGGGGATGATGATCAATGTCTTAGCCAAGACAAGATCCTGGCTTTGTTCTCTATATCTGGGAGCTCCTACACGCACAGCCTTCCCCTAGCAGGGGTGGCTGGCACACTCACTCTAACTTCCTTCTCCACCCATGAGGCAGGATGTGGGAGCAACCCACTCTGCTCACAGAGGGGGGAGCTAAACTGGAATGAACTATTCCAGCCTAGGAACACTAAACTGAACTTAAAGAGGACCTTTCACTACAATAAAAAATCTAAACTAAGCATACAGACATGGAGAGTGGCGCCCAGGGATCTCCCTGCACTTACTATTATCCCTGGGCGCCGCTCCGTTCTCCCGGTATAGGCTCCGGTAGCTTCATATTTTAGGCTCAACTGGGAGGAGCCTACCGGCGTCTCCTTCTCCCAGGCTGTAGCGCTGGCCAATCGCAGCGCTCAGCTCATAGCCTGAGAGGTTTTTTTTCTCTCTCAGGCTATGAGCTGAGCGCTGCGATTGGCCAGCGCTACAGCCTGGGAGAAGGAGATGCCGGCAGGCTCCTCCCAGTTGAGCCTAAAATATGAAGCTACCGGAGCCTATACCGGGAGAACGGAGCGGCGCCCAGGGATAATAGTAAGTGCAGGGAGATCCCTGGGCGCTGCTCTCCATGTCTGTATGCTTAGTTTAGATTTTTTATTGTAGTGAAAGGTCCTCTTTAACTCCTTGCTAACACATTGCTGCCACCTGCTGGTCAACATGGAAATTACAGCAACATACAATTAACAAGGTGTACAATGCACAGTTGTGAGGATATTATGTAAAATTACATCAGATGACAAAGTTAATGCTCTTAGGAGATTGTAGCGGGGGAAAAGAGTTTAGTAACACAACTCTGGGGTGTTACAAAGACAGCACAAGATCTTCCGGGGCACTCTCCGTTGCAGGGAACACCAGCCAAATGTTGGTTGAGGTGCCCTTGATGGTGGTGATGTTTAGGGTGCTTGTGGCGGCTGGGCCCCTGTGTCCGTGACGCCAGCACTGTTAGGTGCAAATGTTGAGAGTAGTAGTGGTAAGAATGAGGAGTCAGTAATTGTAAACCAGTTGAACATTTACTGAAGATCAATAGTCTCTGGACAGTTGGTACAGTTTATCAATGGACAGCTTTGGTATGCATAACATGTTCAAGGGTATTCTATTTTCTGGTAGTGGCAAATGTCTACGAGGAATTGTCCTTTTAGGAGTAGACTCTTGACAGGCAAGGATCCGGATAGAAATCCTATCTTTACTTCACAGCACACCGGCACTAAAGATGCTAACAATTATTCATCTATGAGTATTCCTTTAAGGGCGTCCCCCTCACGGCAGGCAAACATATCTGCTTCATCCTTTGCCAGGAAACTCTTCTAGAAAGGTTTTTATGGTTTCTCACTACCACCCGGAAGGTCAGTGATAAACGACAACTTGGCCTAAGCTGTTTGGTTGTGTTCAGGCACCAGGGCCGGGCCGACACAGAGGCTGGGGAGGCTCCAGCCTCTGGGCGCTCCAGCCTCAGGGCGCAGCAGGGGCCGGAGACCGGTCACTGACCGCCGGAGTCAAACACTTTAAGTCCCCCAGGCGGCAGGCCAGACAGTGGCGAGCCGGCGGCAGGCGAGCGCTTGCTGCCGCTTGAGTTGTGATGTGACAGCAGTGCGCCGCGCGAGTGCCGACTCGCCGAGTGCGGTACTTAAAAGACAGACATCATGCAAGCATCACAGCTGGTGATTCAAAGGACCCAGGAGGAACCCGGCGGCGGCAGCGGCAGGAGAACGGTGGGCGGGCCCAGAGCGTGATGCGTCACGCTGATGTCACACTGCGCCAGGCCACTGACTGAATTCTTCTCCCGACTCCTGCGCCTGCTGCCTTCTCCAAGTTCTCCCGCCTCAGCAGCCTGCCCACTGTGCCCAGCTGTCCTGGTGTGGACTGTAGTCTCAGAGTAGACTCAGTCTTGTCTTGCCTCCAGTAATAAAGTGCCCTGCCTCTGTATAACTTGTAAGTAGTAGGCGGCGCCAAAATCTCAGGGAGGGAGACAGTTTGAAAAATAAAAATTTGATTTTTACAGTGCCTGCTGGGAAGGGGGGGGGGGGGGGGAATGGATGGATGGATGCATATGAGGCATAAAAGCAAAGCTCTGCAGATGTGACTGTATTGGGTCAGTCAATCACTAAATGAACCCTGTTATGGGGAGAAACTGTGGATGACACTATTTGTCATACACAGACGGTCTGTGTATGACAAATAGTGTCATCCACAGTTTCTCCCCATAACAGGGTTCATTTAGTGATTGACTGACCCAATACAGTCACATCTGCAGAGCTTTGCTTTTATAGTAGTAGAATACAGTCACATTGCACGGGCGACGGGCCCTGCTGTCATTATGAAAGCAAATGCGACCCCACACCTCTTTTATTGGTGGTCAGTAAATGGGTCTGTGACAGACCCATTTACTGACCACCAATAAAAGAGGTGTGGGGTCGCATTTGCTTTCATAATGACAGCAGGGCCCGTGCAATGTGACTGTATTCTACTACACCCCCCCCGCTCACTGGATATAATCTTATTAACTATATAACCGGGCCCCGCTAGCGCTGTCATCATAAAAGCAGATACAGCACCACAGCCTCACCCCTTGTATTTGGGGGTCATTCCTACACGGACCCTGTTATGGGGGGGATTCCCCCAATAACAGTGTCATCCTCAGATCCCCCCAATAGCAGTGTCATCCACCACAGATCCCCCCATAACAGTGTCAACCACTACAGATCCCCCCATAACAGTGTCATCCACCACAGATCCCCCCATAGCAGTGTCATCCACCACAGATCCCCCATAGCAGTGTCCTCCACCACAGATCCCCCATAGCAGTGTCATCCACCACAGATCCCCCATAGCAGTGTCATCCACCACAGATCCCCCATAGCAGTGTCATCCACCACAGATCCCCCATAGCAGTGTCATCCACCACAGATCCCCCATAGCAGTGTCATCCACCACAGATCCCCCATAGCAGTGTCATCCACCACAGATCCCCCATAGCAGTGTCATCCACACATCCTCCATAACAGTGTCATCGAAAGATCCCCCCATAATGGTGCCATCCACAGATCCCACATAACAGTGTTGTCATCCACAGACCTGCCCGATCTGGAGATCGCTCAGGGAGTCCCATCCTGTGGATGGGGGATACATTTTAAATAACAGGATAACCCCTTTAAAGTCATACAAGTCTGCATTTATTTTCATTTCCCTCCTCTGTGCCCCAATATAGTACAGCCCCCATATAGTACAGATTCCTTTTCTCTGTGTTGCCATGTTTAGTGGGCTTTATTACTGTGTGGGGCAATACGCATTGGGAGTTTGTACAGAGGTGGGGATGGTGCTGGAATCATAGAATGAGAAGCCTAAACTATTAGTTTTGCAGATTCTGCAGAGACGAGTGGTGGCCAGAAAAAGACTGATTCCAATCAAAGAAGATGTCGCCTTTGATTCACCCTTGAGTCGCCCTGTGAGTCAATATTTATGTACTTTTAATCACTTATGGTTTGCAGAATCTGTGTAGTGCTAGTATTTTCCACTATATTGTCATATTGGTTTTAATTTAGTTACAGTGTGGTGTTAGTATCCAGTCACTATGCGGGGGTCATTCCTGTTAGATTCTATATTTATATGGATCTAAAGAGGTTGTGCATTTGTTTACAGCTATAGTTAATTGGTACATAATCATTAAACTGCGCATACTTATGTGTGATTACAACAGTAAGTATTTAGTAAAGACTCCACAAGTTGATGGGGGGGGGGGGGGGGCGCACTTGGGAAGCTCAGCCTCTGTTGGTGGTGGACCTTGTCCCAGCCCTGTCAGGCACTCTGTAAGCTTCTCCTGGTCACTAGTGCTAATGAGGTCTATAAGCCTTGGTCAGCTGTTACCCTCACTAGTCTCCTTGCATCTCTGTGTATAGACGCACTGTCTGGTCCTGGTCCTCTGCAGATATCTTCTCTAGGCTGGATCAGAGCCCAGAGGAAAGTACAGCCGTTACATGATGGCCTAGGTCTGTCTCCTTCCTCCATGGACTTGCTTCTTACTCCGACTACATACTGCTATCAACTAACATTATCCTCAAAGCTAGACCCCCCCCCTCTTTATATATAATATGTGGTGCCAGCATTATGCCGAAAATTAGGCAATAGGCATTCACCTGACAGTACAGAACTTTAGATTCTGTGGCTGGAGGTACATTAGGCGGTCACAGGATAAATATATAACTGTCTGCCAGTACAGGCACCAAAAATTAGGCAATAGGCATTCACCTGACAGTACAGAACTTTGGATTCTGTGACTGGAGGTGCATTAGGCGGTCACAGGATAAATATGTAACTGTCTGCCAGTACAGGCGCCAAAATTAGGCAATAGGCATTCACCTGACAGTACAGAACTTTAGATTCTGTGGCTGGAGGTACATTAGGCGGTCACAGGATAAATATATAACTGTCTGCCAGTACAGACGCCAAAAATTAGGCAATAGGCATTCACCTGACAGTACAGAACTTTGGATTCTGTGACTGGAGGTGCATTAGGCGGTCACAGGATAAATATGTAACTGTCTGCCAGTACAGGCGCCAAGAATTAGGCAATAGGCATTCACCTGACAGTACAGAACTTTGGATTCTGTGACTGGAGGTGCATTAGGCGGTCACAGGATAAATATGTAACTGTCGGCCAGTACAGGCCCAAAAAATTAGGCATTCATCTGACATAAAAGGCCTTTTATGCGGCTGTATATACATAAGGCAAGGACCATTCTTTGTTCTGGGTGGTGGCGGATATGTGTGGGCTGGCATGAGAAAATTCAATTACATGTGGTCGTCACAGGTGTTGAATTCCTCTGAGATCCATGCCTTATTCATTTTTAAAATGTGAGATAGTCCACACTGTTGTGAGCTAGGCGAGTGAGCTTATCGGTCACGATCCCCCCTGCTGTTCTGAATGTCCTTTCTCCAGCAAAAAGAGGGGGGTGCCAACGGGTCAATTGCCCCCCTTGAGAATATAGTGAGAGTCCGGGCGGAGAGCGGATCGAGGGAGATGATCGCTTCCATTGTGGAAGCGCTCATCTCCATAGTCATCTCTATCGCCGTCCTCAGGACAGCGATACAGATGGCAGTGCTGCGGCGGGGCAGGGGAGGGAGAGGCATCTCCCTTCCTTGTTCCTCTGATCGGCCGCTGGCCACAGGGCCCGCAGCCTATCAGAGGCCTGTGCAGGAAGAGGCCTGCATCGCATCGCTGCCATGGAGGTAAGTATAAGTGGTTTTTATTTATATTTGGGACAATACTTGTGGCACATGATTGGGGGGGGGGCATAGAGAGGCACTTGTTACTGGCACATGATTGGGGGGGCATGAAGAGGCGCTTGTTACTGGCACAAGATTGGGGGGCATGGAGAGACACTTGTTACTGGCACATGATTGGGGGGGCATAGAGAGGCACTTGTTACTGGCACATGATTGGGGGGGGCATGGAGAGGCACTTGTTACTGGCACATGATTGGGGGGGCATAGAGAGGCACTTGTTACTGGCACATGATTGGGGGGGCATAGAGAGGCACTTGTTACTGGCACATGATTGGGGGGCATGGAGAGGCACTTGTTACTGGCATATAATTGGGGGGGCATGGAGAGGCACTTGTTACTGGCACATGATTGGGGGGGCATAGAGAGGCACTTGTTACTGGCACATGATGGGGAGCATGGAGAGGCACTTGTTACTGGAACATGATTGGGGGGCATCTATGGGGGCACCTCTTACTGGCCCATTATTGGGGGGAATCTATGGGGGCACTTGTTACTGGCACATTATTGGGGGCACTATGGGGGCACTTGTTACTGGCACATTATTGGGGGGCACTATGGGGGCATCTACTGAGGCCACAAAGAAGGGGTATTTTATATGGGGGGCTCTGTGTGGTACTGGTATTATCAGGGGGTTTATCAGTTTCTACAGTATAATATTGGGGAGCACAGCGGCACAGTATTAGGGGTAGTAGTATGATTTGTCCAGAAGATGGGAGGATGATGGAAAAGTAGTAAACTAAGATTTTTTTTCTCTCAAGATGCAGAGAGGAAAAATGGCTGAAAAATGATGGCCTGGTCTGAAGGTCTGAAAGGAGAAGATGAGGAAAGAGAACATCTACATCAAAGGAGACGTCACTGGATGTAAGAGGTATGGGGCGCTGTATAACAAGTACATCAAAATGCGGTGTGGGGGGGGAGCTTAGAGAATTGGGCCATATTCATTGGGGCTTGGGCCCTGGATCTTTTTCGATCCTAGCAACGCCCCTGACCTTCACCCATTCCACTACACCCCGCCCACGGACGCCGTGACTGGCATCTCAACAGCAGCAGCAGAAAGTGACGTCATGTTCTAGGTGGTTGATCGACCGGCAGGCTAATCGGCTACTTCCTGCCAAGCTAAACCTGTCTGCAAAGATCGGCCATGATGAGAAGGTCAAAACAGCATATCTGTGTGATGTCATCGTGTGCTGGGAAGGCTGTTACTAGAAATGCAGTGGCAGATTAAAAGGAAAATATTACTGATAGCAGCCAAAGGCTGTGTATGATACTGCCGGCTGAACCACTGTATCTTAGCTTATTATGTGTAATATTGATACATGATAAATGCAACTTACAGAAGTTAGACAACCCCTTTAAGGGAGGGTTCTTTTTTAATGTTCGCCCTGTTGGTAAAATTCCCTAGAAACGGCCCTGCGGTCACGTCACTGTGACGCACCCACCCAGTGACCCACTGTCCCACAGACTCCGGCTCGCCTCTCACTCACAGCAGGCTTCTTTTCAGCACTGCTCCGGGCGGGCGGTAACAGGCCGGCAGTGCGGCGCTCAATCACTCACTGTACATCACGCGCCTGCGCCGCCTAGTGGGAGGAGCAGGCGCGTGACGTCAGCCGCCAGCACTGTCGGTGGGTAATAATTCAATTAAGAATTATTAATTATGGTCATAAAAATAATTAACCATAAAAAAATTTAATTTATAAAATTTGTCATAAATTCTTAAAATCATGACCTGGTGAATTGTAGACAACCTAATTGATACAATTCACATCTGAGTCCGACTATTTCCTCAGATGTGACGTTAATGATAAAATGTAGTTCTGCATTATACAATAATACACAGGTATTCTAAAAATATGCAGATTTATTGGTTACAAGGTTATAAACATATATAAGTAAATAAACACAAATGAATGCAAATGAATATATATAGCGTTAATATAAAGCATTACAAGCTTAACAATACATGTGAGTGGAAATAACTTTTCACATTATAACAAAGCTATTAGGTTAGGATATCAAAATATGAACATAAGTTATATACATTACTTCTGTTCAGAGAAAACCTCATGATATCAGGATGGGCATGTCTAATCCTAGACATCAATATAGAATGCTAAATACATTCCACCCCCCTCTAACCAACTACACATCACATGGCTTCAGGCATGGGCAAATCCATCCAAGGATATAACTTAGAAGAGATAACTAGGTGATTTTCCGAGTCTATGACGGAAAGTCATGGTTTTATTAAAGACACGGAGGCGAGTATTGCTATCTCCTTCTTTACTGTCCACCACACAGCAGCAAAGAAAAAATTTACATAACATGACGTAACCATAGTAAAATCACCCTCCCCTAACAGTCCATATAACAGACAGCTCCTCCTATAGATCCTCCTCTTTCTTTACGAGCCTGACACCATGACCGGAACCACCGAACACGAAACTGGAACCTTGAATCGGGAAAACGACCAGCATGGACCCACCGGAACATCCGAACGAACATCATCAGCTGAGATCACTGGAACCTTTCTTCCTTGAAAGCCAACATGGCTATAACTGGAGCAGAGCAATTGAAGCCCGTAGCGAATCAACTTCCTCCTGAAAGTGATAAACAAATTAAGCAATGGGCAGAAGAATACATCGCCAGTCATACGCGATCCTGCCATCATAAACATCTTAAGCCGACTATGCAGACAAAGCATGCAAATCAGAGTGAAAACCACAGGAAATACATTGTAAGGGAGGGAATCCCAGGGTGGGCAATACTCGCCTCCGTGTCTTTAATAAAACCATGACTTTCCGTCATAGACTAGGAAAATCACCTAGTTTTACAGCAAGACACGGAGGCTCCTATTGCTCAGTTTAAAGTTGAGCAATCACAGCAGAAAACAAATGTGGAGGCGGTCTAAAATAATACTCCCTGAATGTCGATGCCGAAGACCAGTCCGCAAGACGTAGAATATCCTCCAAACGTGCCCCCGAAACAGCCAAGGCGGTAGCTGATGCGCCTCTAGCGGAATGAGCTGTAAATATGGAAGTATCAATTCCTGCTAACGACATAATCCACTTCATCCAGTGCGCCAAAGTAGGGCTGGACACAGGACCAAACGGATGCCGAATGGACAAGAAAAGCTGAGGAACCGAAGACAACCGGTAAGTACGCGTCCGGGATTCATACTCCTTCAAACAAGCCACCGGACAAAGAACCGGCGAGGCTGGAAACGATGGGTAAGAGACCGACCTAATGTTGGTCTTAGTACGTCTGGATATATTGAAGGTGACCCCTTCCGGAGTAAATGATCTGGCGTCGTGATCAAGCGCCCGAACATCTGAGACCCGCTTACAGGATATCAGGCAAAAAAGAACCACTAATTTGGCCGACAACTGCCGTAACGTGAGATCCGGGTTACCTGGCCAGTTGGATAAAAAGGACAAAACCAAAGACACGTCCCAAGTCGTGGTAAAGCGAGGACGGGGAGGACGAGACATGCGGGAACCGCGAAGCAAACGCGATACGGAAGGGTGCTGTCCCGCAGGGACACCATCAAAACCCTGATGCGTAGACGAAATAGCGGATCTGAACAAATTAATTGTCCGATAAGCTTTACCCGCTTCGAAAAGGGAAGTAAGAAAGTCTAAAAGATGGGTCACAGGGGCTGAAACGGGATCCAAGTCCCGTTCCACGCACCAACCAGACCAAGATCGCCAGGCTGCCCGATAAGATTTTCTGGTGCCGGGAGCCCATGCGTTGTCCAAAAGGCGTCTAGTTGCCTCTGAAATATCACCGATTTCTCCAGGCGTCCTGAGATCCGGCAGGCTATCAGACGTAGGGATCCGTCCAACAGGAGCGGGTGGTGTAATCCTCGAGGGTCCTGGAGAAGATCCATCCGATTCGGGAGAAGAAACGGCACATCTATCAGGAGACCCAGTAGTGACGGAAACCAAGCCTGAGTCCCCCAGAAGGGGACCACCACTACCAATTCGGCCAGATGACGACGAACATGTAACATCATCCTCGGGATCATAGCAAATGGCGGGAATGCATACATCAGCGGACCGGACCAGGGTTGAAGGAACGCGTCCACTGCCTCTGCCGCCGGATCCGGGCGCCAGCTGAAAAACCGTGGAAGCTGGGTGTTCAGACATGAGGCAAATAGGTCTATAGCAAAAGGACCCCAATTCCTGGACAACTCTGAAAATGTCTCTGGCGCTAGCATCCAATCGCTGCTGTCCGTAAGGTAGCGAGAGCCTCAATCCGCCCGACTGTTGTGGAGTCCCGGGAGGTATTCCGCTTGAACCATGACCTCCCTGGAGAGACAAAAGGCCCAGAAATCTTTCGCTAACCGAGCCAAGGTAGCCGAGCGCGTACCTCCCAAACGGTTGATGTATCGCACTGCAGACACATTGTCCATCCTCAAACGAATGCACGCCCGAGCCATACCGTTGGTGAAACTCCGAATGGCAAAGGAACCGGCAAGAAGTTCCAACGCGTTGATATGAAGTCGTGCCTCTTCTGCGGACCACCGGCCACCCCGTGGAGATCCCGTTGCAGTGGGCACCCCAACCGTGAAGGCTGGCGTCTGACTCGACAGTGAAATCCGGTTGTAAGCCGAATATCGCTTTGCCGTTCCATGCTTCCAGGTTGTCGATCCACCAAGCGATCTCTTCCCGAGATTCCGGGTCCAGGATCAGAGTGTCTGCGAACGCAGCGCCAGAGCGGAGATGCGCTATCTTCAAGCGCTGAAGGGCCCTGTAGTGCAATGGGGCCGGAAACACTGCTTGGATCGATGAGGCGAGAAGACCTATGATCCTGGCCAAATGGTGTAGGGACAGCCGAGGCATAGACAGGGCATGTCTGAGTTCCTTGCGTATGGAACGCAGCTTCGTTGCGGGTAGAGAGAGGGATTCGGAAACCGAATCCACGGTAAAACCCAAAAACTCCATCCTCTGCGATGGTTCTAAGCACGACTTCTCGTGGTTGACTAGAAAACCTAGATGGGATAGAAGGTCCGTCGTCCAGCGGAGATGTATCAACAGAGTCGAGGCTGACTGGTGCATGACAAGAATGTCGTCCAGGTATATTATGAGGCGGACCCCACGACTGCGGAGCCAGGCCACCACTGGTCGCATAAGTTTCGTGAAGCACCACGGTGCTGAGGAAAGGCCGAAAGGGAGGCAAGAGAACCTACAGATTTCTCCCCTCCACAGGAAACACAGTAAGTCCCTGGATGGGGCGGACACAGGTACTGTTAAGTAAGCGTCCTTGAGGTCTAGTTTTACAAACCAATCGCCCGGCATGAGGAGATCTCGGAGTAGATGGATGCCCTCCATCTTGAAGTGGCGATAGCGGACAATCGCATTCAGAGCCCGTAAATTGATAACAGGGCGCATCTGACCCCCTTTCTTCTGGACCAGAAAGATAGAGCTGATGACCCCCGTCATGCCTGGTGGTGCCCTCTCGATCGCCCGCTTGTGGTAGAGGGAAGTGAGTTCTAGGTCAACCAGCGCGGCGTCGGGGCGAGACAGCAGGGAGGTGGGAGGGGTTGGAATCTGGTCTGGCGAAGCCACGAGTTCCACGTGGAAGCCTTCTACAGTGGATAAAATCCAAGGGTCGGATGTTATTGCCGCCCAAGCAGGGGAAAAATGCAGGAGTCTGCCCCCTATGCAATGCTCCAAAGAAGCACCCATCGGGGGAGGACTTACCGAAATGTCGTCGTGAGGACTGATTTCCTCTGTAGGGTCTGCCACGCCATTGTCCACCTCTGGCAGGGAAGAACGGGGATGGAAACCTCTGTTCCTGGAAGGCGGGGCGTTGATGAAAGCAGCCTCTGCCCGCGTTGCGGGTTTGAAAATTGGAACGGCCGGACAGACGGCCCCTAATACTGCCGGCCCTGGTGGAGACCCGTCCCTGGACTACTCTCCTAATTGAAGATTGGGCCTTATCTAGGGCAGTGAAAGCTCCCACGAACCGGCTCAAATCCTTAATAAAGGAGTCGCCAAAGAGATGACCCTGAGCATCTGCGCCTGATTCAGTAAGGGCCAGGTTGGCCAGTTTCGGGTCTATTTTAAATAAAATTGCCTTCCTTCTCTCAATTGCTAGAGAGGAATTGGCGTTGCCAGCGATGCAGATTGCATGCTGGATCCAGCCTCTCATTTCCTCAGGGTCAATAGGGGACCCATCCGATCTGGCATTCTCAGCCATCTCAAACAATTTGGCCAGAGGACCAAAGACATCTAGGAGCTTGTCCTGACAGCTACGCAGAGCTGAGTCTAACCCCTTACGGGGATTCCAGCCGGACTTGGCGAGGAATTGTGTGACCTTGGGATCTACCACAGGAGTGTCACATACCTTATTAGGCACAATGGGCCTAGGGCATTCCGCCTTCATCTTATTTCTCGCCTCCTTGCTAAGGGGGCGGCGGACCCAATGTTCCAAGTATTTGCCAACATGGTCCGTCGGCAGCCACTCCGCCGATCTGGGATGGTGGAGGGCGTTAGGTTCAAACATGGGCTCTCCCAAATGGTCAACAAGGGAGGAAGCCGGAGTGGCCCTAGCAGAGGAATCCTTCACTTGAGAAGTGGAAGGAGTGGGGCAGAGGGGGGAACTGGGCCCCGCATGCGTTTCTTCCTCAGAATCAGCATTTGTATCAGCAAAGGCCTCCTCATCTGACCCAATGTCGGCGTCAGAATCGCTCAATTGTTGCGCTCTAGCGCATTTCCAAGGCCGCGGCCGTTCTGCCTGGCGCGGAAACGCTCTCTTACGCGATCTATGCGCGTGTTCAAGGGTGGCCGGAGGCGCACCAGTCATTTGTACCTGTGACACAGGACTATTCATAGGAGGTTGCTGAGCTGTGGGGACCGCAGGCTGCACAGACCCTGAAAAAGGGTGGCCAGCCAGTGCCTGTGCTATCGTATGAGACAGCACAGAGGACATGGAGTCCATTGCAGCAGTGATTGCGGCTGAGACAGAGCGCTGCAGCGCTACTGTTTGGTTGTCAGCCCCACTATGGGCATCCCTACAAGGGGATGAGGGTGCAGAGGTCTCAGGGGTATGATCGGATAGAAGCATGATAGGTAACAGGAAGCTCTCCCTATATATCTGACTGATGGAAGGAATAGACTACACTGGTCTAAGGTGGGGATATATGAGGGCTTAATAGGCCGGGTCAATGGTATATTACAGGGCAAGCAGAGCAGGTAATGAAAACAGGGTTAGTCACCCGATGTACAGGAGCGCCGGAGCAGGCGACTGGATCGTAGGACGGATGCGGAGAACCAGGAAGTGCCGCCGAGATCCCGCGAGAATCGGCGGGAAGAAACAGAGAAAACTAAAATGGCCGCCGAAATCCCGCGAGAACAAGCGGGAGACGGCCAAAGGAGTACCAATATGGCCGCCGGGATCTCGCGAGATCACGCGGCCATAGGAAAAGACTGAGGTGAGCGCGGGAAACGCAGCGCCGATGGGGTAGGAACGGAACCTGCAAAAGAATATTATAATGGGGTAATGATAAACCGCAATAATCGGAACCTATTGGGAGGTAAAACAGGCCTAATAATATTAAGAAAATGAAAGCGGTAAATGAGATGAGCGCAGGGAACAAAGTCCCAAGCAATGAATAGCAAGAGAAACGCTAGCAGAAGCGTGTAATAACAGCAAGTGACAAATACCCAGTAATATAATAAAATATATAAGATATATATAAGATATAAAATCTAAACACAGGAGCTGCCAAAATGAGTACTTATCTTGGTGGCAGCAGCAAAGAAAGAGGAGGATCTATAGGAGGAGCCGTCTGTTATATGGACTGTGAGGGGAGGGTGATGTTACTATGGTTACGTCATGTTATGTAAATTTTTTCTTTGCTGCTGTGTGGTGGACAGTAAAGAAGGAGATAGCAATAGGAGCCTCCGTGTCTTGCTGTAAAACTGTATCCTTCCGCCTCATCCTGGACTATTTTCACACATATAACTTTGGTAAGACTATTAAGACAAATAACAGGGATCTAGGATTTTGCTAGACCAGATCTTAAATGGAAGGACTTGAAATATGTCCTTCCTGTGGGAATCCATCACTTAGCTTGGCGAAGAATGTTCTATTAATATATATATATAAGCAATTATTTAATGCTTTGCTAGATTATGAGTCTAGATTCTTCTGCAGGTAGAATGAAGCCTCACAATATCCTCAGACTACATCTCAATATGGAGATGATCAATTGATTTATTTATTCGCCAATCTAGATGGTATATTTTCACCCACACTATCAAATTAGTCTTAATAAAATGAAATATCATTTTCTGTGTCTCTTACCACACAATATACACTGTGCCACACAATATACAGTATACCTCTACACTTTGCCACACAATATACAGTATACCGCTACACTGTGCCACACAATATACAGTATACCTCTACACTGTGCCACACAATATACAGTATACCTCTACACTGTGCCACACAATATACAGTATACCTCTACACTGTGCCCCACATTGTACAGTATACCTCTACACTGTGCCACACAATATACAGTATACCGCTACACTGTGCCACACAATATACAGTATACCTCTACACTGTGCCCCACAATATACAGTATACCTCTACACTGTGCCACACAATATACAGTATACCTCTACACTGTGCCACACAATATACAGTATACCGCTACACTGTGCCCCACAATGTACAGTATACCTCTACACTGTGCCACACAATATACAGTATACCTCTACACTGTGCCACACAATATACAGTATACCTCTACACTGTGCCACACAATATACAATATACCTCTACACTGTGCCCCACAATATACAATATACCTCTACACTGTGCCACACAATATACAGTATACCTCTACACTGTGCCACACAATATACAGTATACCGCTACACTGTGCCCCACAATGTACAGTATACCTCTACACTGTGCCACACAATATACAGTATACCTCTACACTGTGCCACACAATATACAGTATACCTCTACACTGTGCCACACAATATACAGTATACCGCTACACTTTGCCACACAATATACAGTATACCTCTACACTGTGCCACACAATATACAGTATACCTCTACACTGTGCCACACAATATACAGTATACCTCTACACTGTGCCACACAATATACAGTATACCTCTACACTGTGCCACACAATATACAGTATACCTCTACACTGTGCCACACAATATACAGTATACCGCTACACTGTGCCACACAATATACAGTATACCTCTACACTGTGCACACAATATACAGTATACCTCTACACTGTGCCCCACATTGTACAGTATACCTCTACACTGTGCCACATAATATACAGTATACCTCTACACTGTGCCACACAATATACAATATACCTCTACACTGTGCCCCACAATATACAATATACCTCTACACTGTGCCACACAATATACAGTATACCTCTACACTGTGCCACACAATATACAGTATACCGCTACACTGTGCCCCACAATGTACAGTATACCTCTACACTGTGCCACACAATATACAGTATACCTCTACACTGTGCCACACAATATACAGTATACCTCTACACTGTGCCACACAATATACAGTATACCGCTACACTTTGCCACACAATATACAGTATACCTCTACACTGTGCCACACAATATACAGTATACCTCTACACTGTGCCACACAATATACAGTATACCTCTACACTGTGCCACACAATATACAGTATACCTCTACACTGTGCCACACAATATACAGTATACCTCTATACTGTGCCACACAATATACAGTATACCTCTACACTGTGCCACACAATATACAGTATACCTCTACACTGTGCCACACAATATACAGTATACCTCTACACTGTGCCACACAATATACAGTATACCTCTACACTGTGCCCCACAATATACAGTATACCTCTACACTGTGCACACAATATACAGTATACCGCTACACTGTGCCACACAATATACAGTATACCTCTACACTGTGCACACAATATACAGTATACCTCTACACTGTGCCACACAATATACAGTATACCGCTACACTGTGCCCCACAATGTACAGTATACCTCTACACTGTGCCACACAATATACAGTATACCTCTACACTGTGCCACACAATATACAGTATACCGCTACACTGTGTAGGGGTTATGCTGTTTATTGTACAGCATGGCACAGAGGTTATATTGTCCGGCATGGTGTAATCTCCATACATTTTATGTACAGTATACAGTAATCCGCCATCTATGCTTTGAATCTGGTTTTATATGTTACTTGGTTTTTGTACATTTACTTGCGTGTGCTAGTTTAGACCTGCTGTGATTGGGGTTTAGTTAGTTATTAAATGCTAACATGACAGTTTTTGGGTTTTGCACATTATTGATGATTGTATTTCATGACTACTCTTCTAAGGGTATTGCCTTCCTTTATACTGCAGTTCTCCTCTACCACTCTGCCTGCCACTTTTAGCAGTTTAAGCAATAATTTATGATTTTCTTTTGCTTTCAATAAATCTTGTGTTAAGCATAAAAAAATTTAAAAAATTAATATATATATGGTGAGACAGTTGCAAGTACTCTTCTGATATGATTTAATCGAGCAGTTTTGATGTGGGGGGGGGGGAGTTTTTTTGACACTCGCCCTGAGAGAAATTTTACCTAGAAACTGCACTGCCTCTGGTGAAAGAATTACCGTCGTATTTGAAAGATACGACGGATGTTTTAAAGAAGATGGAGGACATCCATTTGGAACCGGATATGTTTATCGCTACATGCGACGTGGAGCCATTATACACATCTATCAATCACCAAGATGGTTTGGAAGCAGCGGCAATTTTTCTGAATAGCACCAATATGGGTAAGAAGAAATGTAACTTTATTTTATCCCTTTTGGAGTATATTCTGACACACAACTTTTTTGTGTTTGGGGGGGGGTCCTTTTACCTGCAGCTTCGGGGTACGGCAATGGGGGCGTCTTGTGCGCCCTCATATGCTAATTTGTTCCTGGGGCTGTGGGAGAGGAGGATCCTCCAGACAGATCCATTGCCAAAGGCTAACAGTGTCCAATACTGGGGACGCTATATTGATGATATTCTGATCATCTGGCAGGGTACTGTTGAAGAGTTTGGGTGATTTATAGGCCTGTTGAATATTAAATATTAACAACATCAAACTTACCTTCAAGGTGGCTCGCACAAATGTAGAATTCCTGGATGTGGTCTTTCAGGTCTATTCAAGGGGAAAGATAACAACTAATCTGTATAGAAAAGAAACATCTGTGAACGCCTTATTACATGCGAACTCCTCACATCCTGGTCATTTAATTCAAAACATACCAGTGGGCCAGTTTTTGCGTGCTCGCCGTATTTGCTCATCTGATGAGACTTTTTAATTGCAGGTGGAGGACCTTAGAAAGATATTTGAACAGAGGGTCTATGGTAAACGCTGTATTGAGAGAGCCTATAAAAGAGTGAGGGTTGACTTCACGTCAACTAAGAAGAAGGGTTAGAGAGCATGTATTATCTATCAATGCAGCAAGAGAGGAGGAGGATGCCATACAGTTGAAGACCTTGGCAAGGCATTTTAAAGATAAGCATGACTCGGATGGATCCCTGCTGCGTGTCAGAGGAATTGACCGAGTGATAATTCCAACGAGAGGAGGCAATTGGAAGAAAATGTTGGCTCAGCGAGAGACAAAATGGATCTTCCTTCTCAATACCGTCTCACCCTTGGGTCTCAATGAGGGCATAAATTATGCCCCATTCATTTAGACTGTATTTTTGCTCCATTCTAAAGTGGTTTTGCCTTTCTGTGCCTTCGATTTTGTTATTTTGTGGTGCTCTGCGGTTTAGTTGTTCGAACCGACGTGTGTTTGTGTTGCTTTTAACAGTTTTTTTACTGTATTTATTATTTACTTTTTAACAGCTTGTACACATATGTTATTAATCACCTCTGTTCACATGTACAGTATACACTCACCTAAAGAATTATTAGGAACACCATACTAATACGGTGTTGGACCCCCTTTGCCTTCAGAACTGCCTTAATTCTACGTGGCATTGATTCCACAAGGTGCTGATAGCATTCTTTAGAAATGTTGACCCATATTGATAGGATAGCATCTTGCAGTTGATGGAGATTTGAGGGATGCACATCCAGGGCACGAAGCTCCCGTTCCACCACATCCCAAAGATGCTCTATTGGGTTGAGATCTGGTGACTGTGGGGGCCATTTCAGTACAGTGAACTCATTGTCATGTTCAAGAAATCAATTTGAAATCATTCGAGCTTTGTGACATGGTGCATTATCCTGCTGGAAGTAGCCATCAGATGATGGATACATGTTCTCATTCTGTTTACGCCAAATTCGGACTCTACCATTTGAATGTCTCAACAGAAATCGAGACTCATCAGACCAGGCAACATTTTTCCAGTCTTCAACAGTCCAATTTTGGTGAGCTCGTGCAAACTGTAGCCTCTTTTTCCTATTTGTAGTGGAGATGAGTGGTACCCGGTGGGGTCTTCTGCTGTTGTAGCCCATCCGCCTCAAGGTTGTGCGTGTTGTGGCTTCACAAATGCTTTGCTGCAGACCTCGGTTGTAACGAGTGGTTATTTCAGTCAACGTTGCTCTTCTATCAGCTTGAATCAGTCGGCCCATTCTCCTCCGACCTCTAGCATACACAAGGCATTTTCGCCCACAGGACGGCCGCATACTGGATGTTTTTCCCTTTTCACACCATTCTTTGTAAACCCTAGAAATGGTTGTGCGTGAAAATCCCAGTAACTGAGCAGATTGTGAAATACTCAGACCGGCCCGTCTGGCACCAACAACCATGCCACGCTCAAAATTGCTTAAATCACCTTTCTTTCCCATTCTGACATTCAGTTTGGAGTTCAGAAGATTGTCTTGACCAGGAGCACCCCCCGAAATGCATTAAAGCAACTGCCACGTGATTGGTTGACTAGATAATTGCATTAATGAGAAATAGAACAGGTGTTCCTAATAATTCTTTAGGTAAGTGTGTATTTCAGGTTTGTGGACATTTTTGGAGCTCGGATGGGGATACAGAGATGCGGAGGAAGACCCTTTTGCTTTAAATAAAGCTTGTGGTGTGGCATCTCGGGTTACGGGACTCTCGCCCTCTTCTTATGTTTACATTTTCTATACCCATATTTATACTTATAAATTTGTGGCTATAACCAGTATAGTGTACATGCAACGGATATGACCAATATATTTAGGGATATTAATTATTATGTTCTTTTTGATAATTCTGATTTTTTTTCCCTGCAAATATATGTATTTCTATTTTTTCAACGTATTCACATTCACTGCATGTCACTTTTCCACTTGGCACTTTTGCACGTTTTCACTTCACTACAGCACTTGCACTCTAATACTATAAATATTTTGTCCCCTTTTTTTTTTTATTCACAATTTGATACTGAGTTGTCATCTAGTATTATTATGCAATTGTATATTATTTATATTTTTTATATCAATGAATTAATATTTACGTATGCACTCTTGCACATTATCGTGCATTGTTTAGTTCGTCTTATTGATTTTTCATCATACATTAATTAGTTAATTTAAAGTATTTATTTATTTTTGAGCATTGAAGTTTTTTATCTTTTATTTTTGGTCATGTATATAAGGGAATTTGAGTGTACAATGTACTATGTATTATTGCGCTATTTATAATGTACTGACTTGTATTATCCATGATGTATTATTGCACTGGTATTACCTTTTTATAATCATGATATATTTGTATATAGATATTCACATATACATGTGTTAGCTTTGTTCTGGTGCTCCATGGTGAGGTGATCGGGCATCTGCATGCGGTCATGTGACCGCCATCATCTGAATCTTCTGTGCGTGGTCTCACGTGATCAAAGTGGTCTCGCGCGATCACCTACCATGTGACATTGCGTTTACTTGCAGTCATGTGACCGCGATTATGCGATACGCCTGTGCATATTCTCGCACGATTTTAACTTTGCAAGAATATCTCTTTTACCTAACACGTGATATGTGACGTCACATTGTCGGGTCTCGCGAGATCCCGCTCAAGAGAAGGTAACCTATATGATTGCAGCCATTGGTCCCCTCACATATGTCCTGCATTTTTAATTAGTACCCGGGTATATAATGTGGTGGGGTGATTGAGCCAGACACGCCCCTTGAAGAAGCGGAGCAAAACGTGCGTCAGGGTGCGCTCCCAGCTGACCAGAGGTCCGATCCTTTCACTGGATTATTATCCAGGTATCTCAATCGTTTTTCTCTCCTTAGTTGCCTGCTATTAGTACATCTACAGTTGATTCCCCTTATTGGGCCCCAGGTGGATGTGTATACATTAGGCATTTGGGTGTATGTTGTTGTTTCCTTGGGGGTTATTTTTGTTATTGCTCTTTTGAGTTCTTTTGTATAGAGCATTGCAATCCGTGGGGATCTCATACCTTGTGGGTCAACAGGTGAGCTGCTTGTCGCATTCACCTTACATAAAAGAAATTCAGATTATGTGGCTCGAGGTACATTATGCGGTCAATGGATGAACATTTTACTGTAGGCCACTGGACTACAGGCGCCAAACATTAGGCATTCACTGGACAGAAAAGATCAAGTGATTATGTGGCCGGAGGTATATTACATGGTCAATGGATATCAATTTTACTGCAGGCCAGTACAAATGCATATGTTTAAAAGAACTAAAAATATAAAATTGGATTAAAAACATGACTAACGAAATCCCCCCTCTTGAAAAAAAACCCTAATGATAATAGTTGAAATTTGATAACACATGGTCGTCACTGGTGTTGAATTCCTCTGAGGCCGCAACAATTATTTATTCATCGTACATAAAAGAACAAGTAAGTATGTGGCTGGAGGTAGATTACGCAGTCATTGGATATCAATTTCACAGCAGGCCAGTGGATCACAGGCCCCAAAAATTATGCATTCAGCGTATATATAAGAACAAGTAAGTATGTGGCTGAAGGTAAATTACACGGTCATTGGATATCAATTTTACAGCAGGCCAGTGTATAAAAGGCCCCAGAAATGATGCATTCAGCGTACATAAAAGAACAAGTAGGTATGTGGCTGGAGGTAGATTATACTGTCATTGGATATCAATATTCCAGCAGGCCAGTGTACTACAGGTCCCAAAAATGATGCATTTAGCGTACATAAAAGAACAAGTATGTATGTGGCTGGAGGTCTATTAGACGTTCAATGGATATCAATTTTACTGAAGGCCAGTACAAATACAGGTCAAATACATATGTTTAAAAAAACTAAAAATATAAAATTGGATCAAAAACATGGCTAACGAAATCCCCCCTCTTGAAAAAAAACCCTAATGATAATAGTTGAAAAACGTGGTCGTCACAGGTGTTGAATTCCTCCGAGGCCCAAAACATTAGGCATTCACCTGACAAAAAAAGGCCTTTTTTGCTGCTGTATTTACCTAAGACAGGGACCAATATTTGTTCTGGGTAGTGGCAGATATTTGTGGGCTGCCATGAGGAAATTCAATTAAACGTGGTTGTCACAGGTGTTTAATTCCTTCGAGATCCATGCCTCATTCATTTTTAGAAATGTGAGGTAGTCCACAATGTCGTGAGCTAGGCGAGTGCGCTTATCAGTCACGATCCCCCCTGCTGCGCTGAACGTCTTTTCGGACAGGACACTGGATGAGGGGCAATCCAAGAGTTCCATGGCAAATTGTGCCAGCTCTGGCCACAGGTCAAGCCTGCACACCCAGTAGTCCAGGGATTCCTCGTTTATCAGAGCGTCCACATCGGCCGTTAACCTGATGTAGTCGAACACCTGTCGATCTAGGCGTTCCCTGAGGCTGGATTCAGAGGTCGGCTGTCGATGGGTTGGCTGCAAGAATGATCTCATATCCGAAGTGACCAACATATGTTCAAACCGCCCTCTTCTTGCATGCGCTGTTGGATTGGTACCTGTAACTGTTTTTTGTGAGTGGAAATTCCTCTGCCAGGTCCCGCAAAAGCAGAATGCAGCATTTCTCGAAGCAAGGCCTGGAAGTGCTTCATTCTGACAGCCCTCTGTGATGCTAGAAACATGTCCGCCATTTTGTGTTTTTATCGGGGGTCTAAGTACGTTGCCACCCAGTACTGGACCTTGCCCTTTATGCTTTTTATACTGGGGTCCCTCTTCAAACACTGGAACATGAAGCCCCCCATTTGCACTAAACTGGAAGCGGTGGAGTGGCCTGGCTCCTGCTCATCGTCCAGGATAATGTCGTCCTCGGTCTCCTCCCTCCAGCCACGGACAACAACAGCGATCCCAGAAATGTTTAAGGCATGCTCTTCTTGCTCCTCCTCCACCCGGCACCATCCTCCTCTGACTCCTCTTCAGACTCCTGTTGACTTTTCTCAGATGGAGTAGCCCCCCCCATGCACGGCACATGTGTCATTTTGCCCTGTTTCGCGCGCTCAGCAGATTGGCACCGTTGTCACACACCACTTTACCAATTGAGCGGGGTTAGCCACTGATCGGCCTGTGACCGCAAAGCTGAAAGGAGTGCAGGACCAGTGTGGCTCTTGGCTTTCAGGCACACGGAAGCCTGCCTTCTGCCAGATTAACGCGATGACGGCACGGTGGAAGGTGGAGTGGAGGACGAATGGGAGGAATTAGGAGGAGAAGGACAAGAGGCAGGACGTGGAGCACCAGGAGTGTGTCTTTGTGGGTACTGACGGTGTTGCTCCCACTGGGCTCGGTGATGGGAGGACAGGTGCCGTCCTAAGGCGGTCGTCCCTAGGTGAGTGTTGGGCTTACCATGACTTATGCGTTGACAGCACAGGCTGCAGATGGCAACACTATTGTCAGCAGCGGACACGTTAAAAAAAGCCCACACTGCGGAGCCATGTGCTGCTGTCCTGGGAGCGCCAGATGTGACCGTGCATGGCAGATGGCTCGCTCCCTATACATTAGCAGTCTGCTTTTTGCCTCCTGTGCACTCTAAGTTCTGCCTGCTTCTCCTCCTATCTGCTGCTCTGTCTCTCCCTCTGACCCCCCTCCTCTTCCTCTCTTGTGGGCACCCACGTGACGTCCATAGACACGTCATCATCGTCCCCTTCACCACCCACTGACATTAGAGATCTCAGAGTAGGCAGCAACAGCGGGGACCACCCTCCTTGGGCTGATCTGGGTACTGTCGTCAGACTGCTGGGTTGATACCTTCTCTTCCTGGTCCGATGCCAAGAATGGCTGTGCATCGGTAAGGTCTTGTAATGAATGGGAAAATAATTCCTCTGACTCGGTGCAGAGGGGTGCAGAAGAGGAAGGCTGAGAGAGCCACTCAACCAAGTCTGGTGCGTCCTTTGACATAATCGCACGCACCTTCTGCAACTTCCTACTTAGGCTCCGGCCTGGTGCACCTGCCTGACCCCTACTATCCCTGCGGAATGGCCTGCCTCTTCCTCTGCCTGTCATTTTTAAAAGGACCCTGTGACAAAAGTCCCTATAGAAGAGCAGTATTTGTGGAAGAAGGTATATCACACCCCCGCTTCAATCATTTTTTTGTGGGTCGACTGGTAAATTACACCAGTAGAAATTATTTATTCCAATGGTGTTTGTCACTCTGTGTAGCTGCGGTAACGCAGCAAAACCGCAGACAAATGCTGCACTACCTAAATGCACTATATAGAAAGTATATAATTGGCATATCACACCCCCGCTTCAATCAGTTTTTTGGGGGGGCAATTGGTAAATCACACCAGTAGAAATTATTTGTTCCAATAGCGTTTGTCCCTCTGTGTAGCTTCAGTATCGCAGCAGAACCGCACACAACTGCTGCACAATACAAATGCACTATAATATACTTTCTATGTTATATTACACCCCTCAGTAAGTCACACCTATCGATAGCACACCTATACTAGTCCTTAATAGGACTTTTGTGGCCCTATTAGCTAGCGTTTGGTGTCCCTAACAGCCTGTCCCTGCTCCACACAGCAACCTCTCTCTACACTGGCAAAAGACTGATCGGGTTTATTTCTAAGGTAGGGGGTGTGTCCATGTGCTGAAACGTCTCAATTGGCTGTCCTGTACCACCTGATGGATGTGTCATGGGTCAAAGTTTTTCACAATGTAAAAAAATATGGCGCCCTTTTAATGGCCCCCAGTTGAGCTAATGTAACCATAGTGCCCCCATAATGTGCCAGCATAATATACCTCTATATAGTGTCCCCAGTAAATGCCCCCATAGTGCTCCTCTCCCCCCTTCCTCCTAGTGCCCCCCATAATGTACCAGTATTAAATGCCCCATATATAGTGCCCCAGTAGATGCCCTCAGTGTCCCCCATAATTTGCAAGTATAAAATACCCCTTCTTAGTGCCCCTGTATATGAGCCCATGATACTCCTCTCACCCCTTCCCCATAGGACCCACCATAATGTGTCCCAGTATAAAATGCCCCTATACAGAGCCCCCATATAAAATACCCCTTCCTTGTGGCCTCAGTAGATGCCCCCATAATGCCCCCCAATAATGTGCCAGTAAGAAGTGCCCCCATAGATGCCCCCATAGTGCCTCCAATAATGTGCCAGTAAAAAGTGCCCCCATAGTGCCCCCCAATAATGTGCCAGTAAGTACTGTACCCCCATAGATGCCCCTACAGTGCCCCATAATAATGTGCCAGTAAGAAGTTCCCCATAGATGCCCCCCAATAATGTGCCAGTAAGAAGTGCCCCCCATAGATGCCCCCCAATAATGTGCCAGTAAGAAGTGCCCCCATAGATGCCCCCCAATCATTTGCCAGTAAGAAGTGCCCCCCCATAGATGCCTCCCAATCATGTGTCAGTAAGAAGTGCCCCCCATAGATGCCCCCCAATAATGTGCCAGTAAGAAGTGCCCCCATAGATGCCCCCCAATCATTTGCCAGTAAGAAGTGCCCCCCCATAGATGCCTCCCAATCATGTGTCAGTAAGAAGTGCCCCCACAGCGCTCCTCTCCTGTATTGTGCCATATAAAAAAAATAAACACTTATAATTACCTGTATCAGGCTGGCAGCGACCCGATGCAGGCCTATTCCGGCCTGTGTCTCGTGGTGTACGGCTCAGGCGGCCTGATGATGTCATCGCGCTGCCTGCACCGGCCTCTGATAGACTGCAGGCCTAGTGCCTGCAGTCTATCAGAGGACAGAGAAGGGAGACGCCTCTCCTCTGACCTGCAGCATCCATCTGTATCGCTGTCCTCAGGAGAGGACAATGGAAGCGCTCATCTCCCTGTGCCCTGCCGCTACGCCACTGCTTGCTGGTTCGGGGGCACACAGAGGATTTCCCCGGCTCCCCAGTGGGCCTGTCCAAGCCTGGATATATGGGTATTCTTGATGCGGGGAGTGCAGCAGCAAGTAGTGGGGTTTAGGGGGGGGGCCTGTAGGCTCATAAAGGACTCAGGAGTACAGCAAATCAGTCATCTTGCAGGGGGAGGGAATATGATTGGTGGCTATGTGCACACTCAGCATCAGCAGCAAGGAGTTAAAGGGGTTATCCAACCCCTATAATGCCCCCCAAAATGCCCGGGCACCTTACTTACCTCCTTTCCCGGCACCCACATTGCTCCTGATGCTCGCACAGCCACCACTGCATGCCACGATGGGAGCGAGCCTCCCTAGCATCGCGGGTGACGCTAGGGAGGCTCATTTCCGACACGGCCTGCTATTGGCTGCAACGCCCCATTTGACATAAGTATTATCTGTGTGCGGTGCCTGGGCATTTTGGGGGGAATAATAGGGGTTAGATAGCCCCTTTAACCCTTAGGATACCAGATTTTTATTTATTTTTTTGCATTTTCTTTTTTCTTCCCTATCTTCCTTGAGCCATAACTTTTTTATTTTTCTGTTCAAATAGATGTAGAAATAATTTTTTGCGGGAGAAGTTGTACTTTAATATGGCATACAATGTAGTGGGAAGCGGACCAAAAAATTCCAAATAGGATGGAATTTGAAAAAAAACACGCAATTTCTCCACAGTTTTACAGGTTTTGTTCCTGTTGCATTTCCTTTGTGGCAAAACTGACCTGTGCCCTTCATTCTCTGGGTCAGTTCAATTACAATGATACCACATATGTATAGGTTTTTTATGTCTAAATAGTGTAAAAATTACCGTAATTAAAACTTTGAATAAAAAACTTTGATAAAAAAAAATTACAAAAATGTATCCCTAACTCTTTCAGTAGGTCATGTTTAAATTTCTTTATTAGCAAATGGGGGAGTGAAATGGGAGGAGCCAGGACAGGAGGTGGGATGGGCCAGGTGTGGGTAGTGGGCGGGGCTAAGGGGCCCAATTCAGATTCTTGCTATGGGGCCCAGTGATTTCTATGTACGCCCCTGCATATAACTACTATAATACTGCCTCCTATGTAAAAGAATATAACTACTATAATACTGCCTCCTATGTACAAGAATATAACTACTATAATACTGCTCCTATGTACAAGAATATAACTACTATAATACTGCTCCTATGTACAAGAATATAACTACTATATTACTGCCTCCTATGTACAAGAATATAACTACTATAATACTGCTCCTATGTACAAGAATATAACTACTATAATACTGCGCCTATGTACAAGAATATAACTACTATAATACTGCCTCCTATGTACAAGAATATAACTACTATAATACTGCTCCTATGTACAAGAATATAACTACTATAATACTGCCTCCTATGTACAAGAATATAACTACTATAATTCTGCCTCCTATGTACAAGAATATAACTACTATAATACTGCGTCCTATGTACAAGAATATAACTACTATAATACTGCCTCCTATGTACAAGAATATAACTACTATAATTCTGCCTCCTATGTACAAGAATATAACTACTATAATACTGCTCCTATGTACAAGAATATAACTACTATAATACTGCTCCTATGTACAAGAATATAACTACTATAATACTGCTACTATGTACAAGAATGTAACTACTATAATACTGCTCCTATGTACAAGAATATAACTACTATAATACTGCCTCCTATGTACAAGAATATAACTACCATAATACTGCTCCTATGTACAAGAATATAACTACTATAATACTGCTCCTATGTACAAGTATATAACTACTATAATACTGCTCCTATGTACAAGTATATAACTACTATAATACTGCCTCCTATGTACAAGAATATAACTAATATAATACTGCTCCTATGTACAAGAATATAACTACTATAATACTGCTCCTATGTACAAGTATATAACTACTATAATACTGCCTCCTATGTACAAGAATATAACTAATATAATACTGCTCCTATGTACAAGAATATAACTACTATAATACTGCTACTATGTACAAGAATGTAACTACTATAATACTGCTCTTATGTACAAGAATATAACTACTATAATACTGCTCCTATGTACAAGAATATAACTACTATAATACTGCTCCTATGTACAAGAATACAACTACTATAATACTGCCCCTATGTACAAGAATATAACTACTATAATACTGCTCATATGTACAAGAATATATCTACTATAATACTGTTCCTATGTACAAGAATATAACTACTATAATACTGCTCATATGTACAAGAATCTAACTACTATAATACTGCCTCCTATGTACAAGAATATAACTACTATAATACTGCTCCTATGTACAAGTTTATAACTACTATAATACTGCTCTTATGTACAAGAATATAACTACTATAATACTGCTCCTATGTACAAGTATATAACTACTATAATTCCCACAATGTCTATCTTCTATATCATCCTTCTTCGCCTCTCGCTTTCTAAAACTTAACATGGATAAGACAGAATTTATAATCTTTCCCCCATCTTGTTCAACCCCCTCAACAGACCTATCTATCACGATCAATGGCTGCACACTCTCCCCGGTCAACAAGGTCCGCTGCCTTGGAGTGACCTTGGATTCTGCACTTTCCTTCCGACCGCACATCCAAGCCCTTTCCATCACCTGCTGCCTCCAACTCAAAAACATCTCCCGCATCCGCGCTTTCCTTAACTTTGAATCTGCGAAAATGCTTGTACATGCCCTCATCATCTCCCGCCTAGACTACTGCAACATTCTCCTCTGTGGCCTTTCATCTAGAACTCTCGCACCCCTCCAATCTATCCTCAACTCTGCTGCCCGACTAAACCACCTCTCACCCTATTACTTCTCTGCCTCTCCCCTCTGCCAATCCCTTTACTGGCTCCCCATTGCCCAGCGAATTCACTTCAAAGTACTAACAAATACATACAAGGCCATCCATAACCTGTCCCCTCCCTACATCTCTGAGCTACTTTCCCGATACACCCCCACACGCACTCTCCGATCCTCACAAGACCTTCTTCTCTCATCTCCTCTTATCGCCTCTTCCCACAATCGACTCCAAGATTTCTTCCGTGCATCCCCCACACTCTGGAACTTGCTACCCCAACATATCAGACTCTCACCTACAGTGGAATCCTTCAAAAGAAACCTGAAAACCCACCTCTTCAGACAAGCCTACAACCAGTGACCCTGCTGCCTCTATACCGCCATGACCAGCTTCACCCTCACCTACTGTGTCCTTCTCCCATACCATGTAGATTGTAAGCCCTCACGGGCAGGGCCCTCTCTCCTTCTGTACCAGTTTGTAACTTGTCTTGTTTATGATTAGTGCAATTGTCTGTATTATGTATGTGCACCGCTTATCATATGTACAGCGCTATGGAATGAATGGCGCTTTAATAATAAATAATAATAATAATTCTGCCCACTATTTACAAGACTATAAGTACTATAATAACTGGCTCCTATGTATAAGAATATAACTGTGCTTTTCACCCTATAAGACGCACCTAGGTTTTAGAGGTGGAAAATAAGAAGAAAAATATTTTTATCAGACCACCAATCAGAACTGAATGTTAATCAGACCTCAGCGTAGACCCCCAATGTTAAAAGGACCCCCAATCAGACCTCAGATCATACCCCCAATGTAAACTCCCGTTCTGACAAAAACAAATAAATCTATTTACCTTTCCTGCTCCGGGCGCCACTGCCGCTCCTGAGATACAGAACTCTTCCTGATCTTCCTGCCGCACAGAGTGAGGTCACAGAGCGCGCAGACATCCTCACACTGAGCGCGGGTCACAGCACAGTGTGCGGTGCCTGCAGGAGAAGACCAGAAAGCGGTGAGTACACAGCCCACACAGGAAGCTCTGCATTCACAGCTTCCCGCTCCTCCTGTACTAATGAGTGTTTCCATAATGGAAGTGGTCATTAGTTTTCGCCCCATAAGACGCACTGACATTGTACCCTCACTTACATTTAGAAGAGGCGCTGGATACGCCGAAGTTATGGAGAGGTCGGCGCCTCTTCCTAACTCCGGCAGATCCACCGCCAGCTTAGAGCTTTATTAAGACTGGCGTATTGCCCTTTAATGTTTTAGTTATGGTCTAAAGAGGTTCTCTACGATGCAACAATTGATGAAGTTTTCCTATGATAGGTCAACGGTCACCACATACCTCCACCGATAGGCTACTGAGGGGTTGCAATAGCACGTGGACTACAGAGCTCTGTCCACTGAATAATATTAAGGTCTGGTTTCTACAGTGCCTATTTCTAGCACTAGTGTCACGGAACCATGAACCAGACGTACAACAAGAGATAAATGAAAATAAGAAGGCTTTATTGAAAACGGATGGTGAAACCGAGCAGAGTCTTTGCGAAGCCAGAGGTCAGGAACCAGAAGGGTAGTCAGACGAAGCCAGGATCAGGAACCAGCAGGGTAGTCAGACGAAGCCAGGATCAGGAACCAGCAGGGTAGTCAGACGAAGCCAGGATCAGGAACCAGAAGCAGCAGCAGTCTTAGAAGCATGTGAACACAAGAGGACCAAGCAAGGAACTGAAGCCACAGACCTCCTATATATATGAGCTAGGCATCCAGCTCCTCCCAGGGGAAGGAGGAGCCGCAGGGTGGAAGGCTACAAGAAACCCAGACCCCAAGATGGCCGCCAGCACATGTCAAACGAAGGAGAGCAGCAAGCAGGTAAGACCATGACAGTACCTCCCCCTCAAGGGCCCCTCCTCCGCGGAGCACAAAACGGTTTCTGAGGGAAGCGTGCGTGGAAGGCTCGGAGCAAGGCAGGAGCATGGACATCTGCGGAGGGAACCCAGGAACGCTCCTCTGGACCATAACCACGCCAATGGACCAAAAACTGCAACCGACCGCGGACCAGGCGTGAGTCCAGGATATTGCTCACCTCATATTCCTCACGATTGCCCACTTGGACCGGACGAGGCCGAGGAACCGAGGAAGTGAAACGATTACACACCAGTGGCTTCAACAGGGAGACATGAAACACGTTGGAGATCCGCATGCCAGGAGGAAGCGCAAGGGCATAGGCTACCGGGTTTACCCTGCGAAGCACTCGGAAGGGACCAACAAAGCGAGGCGCCAGCTTGGGAGTGGGCACTCGAAGGTTGAGGTTGCGGGTGGACAACCATACACGGTCTCCGACCTGGTAGGAAGGAGCAGGCGCTCGTCTGCGATCAGCCTGGAGTCTCTGGCGCTGCGCAGAGACCTCAAGGGACTTCTGGATCTGTACCCAAGAAGCACGTAGGACGGAAAGGTGATCCTCCACAGCCGGAATATCCTGGGGAGAGAATACCTCCGGTAACACGGCAGGTTGGAACCCATAATTGGCCATGAAGGGAGACGTCCCAGAGGAAGAGTTCACCGCCGTGTTCCTGGCAAACTCAGCCCAAGGCAGGAGGTCAACCCAATTGTCTTGGTGATCGGAGACATAGCAACGAAGGAATTGCTCCAAGGCCTGATTGGATCGTTCTGCGGCCCCTTTGGACTGAGGGTGGTAGGCCGAGGAGAAGGAGAGATGAATCCCCAACTGGGAGCAAAAGGCGCGCCAGAACCTGGACACAAACTGACTCCCCCGATCCGACACAATCTCCTTGGGCAAACCGTGCAACCGGAAGACCTCCCTGGCAAAAATCGTGGCCAACTCTTGTGCAGAGGGTAACTTCTTGAGAGGAACACAGTGGCACATTTTGGAAAACCGATCCACAATCATGAGAATGACCGTATGGCCTCGGGATGCAGGGAGGTCCACAATGAAATCCATCCCCAGGTGTGACCATGGGCGCTCCCCGGTGGCTATGGGTTGCAGAAGGCCCAACGGAAGGTGCCGAGGGGACTTACTCTGGGCACAAACGGAGCATGCCGCTACATATGCGGCGATGTCGGAACGTAGGGAAGGCCACCAGAACAGACGTGAAACAGCCCAGGACAGCTGATTCTTTCCAGGATGCCCCGCGGTCTTGGAGTTATGGTAGGTTCGCAACAACCGAGTGCGCAACTCCTCAGGCACAAAACATCTGCCGTTGGGTCTCCCAGAGGGAGCACCAGATTGAGCCGCCAAAATCTGCTCACCCAGGGGAGAGGTCAGGCTGGTGCGAATGGCGGCCAGGATCTGATTCGGAGGTATGACCGAAGTCGGATTCGACTCCTCCCTGGACAGCTCGGAGTACTGCCGTGATAAGGCATCCGCCCTGATGTTCTTGGAACCGGGTAGGTAGGAGACCACGTAATTAAAACGTGACAAGAACAGAGCCCATCTGGCCTGACGTGGTGTCAATCTCTTGGCCTCAGAAAGGTAGGTCAGATTCTTGTGGTCCGTCAGGATGAGAACCGGAACCACCGAACCCTCGAGCAAGTGCCTCCATTCTTTGAGGGCCTGCACGATGGCCAATAACTCCCTGTCACCAATCTGATAGTTGCACTCCGCGGAAGACAGTTTCCGGGAGTAAAACCCACAAGGAAGCAGAGGACCCTCTGGTGTTCTACGCTGAGACAGAAGGGCGCCTACTCCCGTCTCAGACGCGTCCACCTCGAGGACAAAGGGCAACCCAGGGTTGGGATGCGACAGAATCGGAGCCGACACAAAGGCGGACTTTAGGGCCTCAAAAGCTCGGATGGCCTCGAGCGGCCAGACCTGGGAATTACTGCCCTTCCTGGTCAGATCCGTGAGAGGCTTGGCCAGCATGGAAAAGTCCCTGATGAACTTCCGATAATAATTGGCGAAGCCCAAAAAGCGCTGCAGGGAACGAAGACCACTGGGCTGGGGCCACTGTAAGACAGCCGAAACCTTCTCAGGATCCATGGAGAACCCCTCAGAGGAAATGATGTAACCTAAGAAGGTTACCTGGGATCGGTGAAATTCGCATTTCTCAAGCTTACCGAACAGCTTGTTCTCTCGTAACCGTTGCAACACTCGTCTGACATCCAGAATGTGGGCCTCCATGGATTCAGAATATACCAAGATGTCATCCAAATAGACTACCACACACTGCTGCAACAGGTCACGGAAAACATCGTTGATGAATTCCTGAAAGACTGCGGGCGCATTGCACAACCCAAAGGGCATAACCAAGGATTCGTAATGACCGGTCCTGGTGTTAAACGCGGTCTTCCACTCATCGCCCGCCTTGATCCTTACCAGGTTATACGCCGCCCTCAGGTCGAGTTTGGTAAAGACCGTGGCCCCTTTAAGGCGATCGAACAGCTCGGAAATCAAGGGTATCGGGTAAGCGTTCTTGATCGTGATGCGATTGAGACCCCTGTAATCGATGCAAGGCCTCAACTCACCGCCCTTCTTTTTCACAAAGAAAAATCCAGCCCCTGCCGGGGACGAAGATTTGCGAATGTGTCCGCGTGAAAGCGCCTCCCTCACGTACTCCTCCATGGCCTCATTCTCCGCTACCGACAGTGGATAGACTTTGCCACGAGGAGGAACGGCACCAGATTGTGACTCTATGGCACAATCGTATGGGCGGTGCGGAGGTAGGGCAACCGCGCGCACCTTATCGAATACATCCCGGTACTCCTCGTATTCAGGAGGCAACAGAGAGTCCGAGGAAGTACACAGCAACTTGACAGACCCATGGATGCAACTAGCCCCACACTGCGGTGACCACGAGAGGATCTCGACCGATCTCCAATCGAAAGTCGGATTATGCTTCTGGAGCCAGGGGTACCCCAAGACCACCGAGTAGTGTGGAGACGAAATAACCTGGAGGCAGACCGACTCTCTGTGAACGGCACCAATGGCTATCCCCACTGGAAGGGTCTCATGAGTCACGTGTGGCGGCAGAAGGGGTCTGCCGTCTATCGCCTCAAGAGCCAGTGGGGAACCTCGAGCCTGCAGAGGAATGGAATTGGCGGCAGCGAACACACTATCAATGAACAAACCACCAGCACCAGAGTCCACCAACGCCTGGGTCGTCACCGAGCCCCCGACCCAGGAGAGGACAACAGTGATCAGTGGTTTGTCAACACGGGAAACCGGGGACGAGGAGACTCCACCCAAGATCTGCCCCCGACAGGATCTCAGGGTACGATTGTTTCCCGGACGGTTCGGACATGCCAACCGAAAATGCCCACCGAGACCACAGTACATGCATCGGCCCTCGCGTCTCCGGAGTGCCCTCTCCCCCTCGGACAGGCGAGCAAACCCCAGCTGCATGGGTTCACCCCCAGACAAGTCATCCCCAGGAGGCGTGGGAGGAGAGGGAGGCACGGGTGGGACAGCAAACGTAGGCACCAATCTGTTAGAAGACCTCCGCAGGTTCTCCTTAAAGGAAGGTCTCTCCCTGAGTCTGGTGTCAATCAAAATCAGGAAAGAAATAAGAGACTCGAGCTCAACTGGTAGGTCCTTAGCTGCAACCTCATCCTTCAAGGCATCCGAGAGACCATGAGAGAAAGCAGCGACCAGAGCCTCATTATTCCAGCCCACATCTGCTGCCAGGGTACGAAACTCAATGGCGTATTCAGCTACGGATCGTGAACCCTGTCTGATGGACATAAGGAGCTTCGCAGCAGAGGCAGCACGAGCCGGCACATCGAATACCTTCCGAAGAGAAGCAACAAAACCGGAAAACTCGGCAACCACCGGATTGTTGTTCTCCCATAAAGGGCTGGCCCAGGCCAAGGCCTTGTCCGAGAGCAGCGAGATCAAGAAGCCCACCTTTGATCTCTCAGTAGGAAAGGCATGTGGCAGCAACTCGAAATAAATGCCCACCTGGTTAAGGAAACCTCGGCACTGAGTTGGCTCTCCCCCAAAGCGCTGTGGAAGAGGGGCAGAACCGGTCATACCCCGACACACCGCAGGCGCAACAACAGGTGTCGGGGTAGACTCTGGCGCAACAACCGGAGCGGCAGTAGGAGCGAGCCCAGGAGCGACAACCGACCCATCGGCAACGGGAGCGAAATGAGCCGTGCGTTCAAGCAGGGTTTGCAACGCCACAGCGAACCGACCCAACAGGTGATCCTGCTGATCAAGTCTGGCAACCAGCGTGGGTAGCGAGGATGGCCCTGTACCGTCAGAATTCATGGCTTGGTCCTAATGTCACGGAACCATGAACCAGACGTACAACAAGAGATAAATGAAAATAAGAAGGCTTTATTGAAAACGGATGGTGAAACCGAGCAGAGTCTTTGCGAAGCCAGAGGTCAGGAACCAGAAGGGTAGTCAGACGAAGCCAGGATCAGGAACCAGCAGGGTAGTCAGACGAAGCCAGGATCAGGAACCAGCAGGGTAGTCAGACGAAGCCAGGATCAGGAACCAGAAGCAGCAGCAGTCTTAGAAGCATGTGAACACAAGAGGACCAAGCAAGGAACTGAAGCCACAGACCTCCTATATATATGAGCTAGGCATCCAGCTCCTCCCAGGGGAAGGAGGAGCCGCAGGGTGGAAGGCTACAAGAAACCCAGACCCCAAGATGGCCGCCAGCACATGTCAAACGAAGGAGAGCAGCAAGCAGGTAAGACCATGACAACTAGTCCTACTTCCAAACCCCTGATCAATGGGGGTGCAGGTTGATGACCCCACGAAATTCCTCAGAGCTGCAGCTAATCTTTGTCGCCAGTCTCCACCATGAAAGCTAGAGGGAATGCCAAACAGCCCCCCTCCCCCACCTCCATCAGGCTGGCAGCAATGCGATGCAGGCCTCTTCCAGCTGCGCTGTACGGCTCAGGCGGCGCGATGATGTCATCGCGCCGCAGCACATCCATCTGTCCCGAGGACAGCGATACATATGACGATGAAGATGAGTGCTTCCACAATCGAAGCGCTCATTTCCCTGTGCCCGCCAATTGTCACCAGGGCCGCCTGAGGAGATTGCCTCACCTCACGTAATTGGGCAACGACCCCCCACGCTACGCCACTGCCCCTAACAAAGAGTTATGTGTCATAGACTTTGTAAAGGCTTATAAATGGAGGAGTTTGATGGGACCTACCCACTCGTCTTCGGGAAACATGTCTAGTAGTTTGATGAGCAACGCCCCAGTGTCCAGCAGTCATTTACCGCATTACCCCTGAATTTTTGGGCATCTTCCTGTGATCACCTATTCTTCTTGCTGTCCTTTGTCTTTTATTTCTTACCCCAATTTCTATAATAGAAATCTCTATGGACTTTATGGAGCGGCTGTGAACTGACGGCTGCTTCCTTCATTGGGATCAGCAGAGGAGCTACAGGATCTCATGAGAAGGGAAAAAGTATCTGAATATCAAAACATAAATAATAGCCGTTGATACATTGTAATATTTTATTAAAGAAAAGTTTAGGAGAGAATCATTCCTGTGGGTTGGCAATTCTTCCGGTGAAGAGAACGCTTTGAGATTTGTAGTCAAACACTGATATAAGGAAAGGACGATTAAATGTAATACGAGGAGGATGCATCATGGAGATTGCCTCCAGTGCGGTGGTGGCTGCCGCTTCTGTCCCCTCATCAACACTAAGTACGACGTTATGGATAGCCTATGGAGGTTGAGAGAAAAAAAGATATTACATTTTCCAGTGGATACATATTTATTTTACTAACTTACAAAGCGCTAACGTATTCCACCGCACTTTACAGATATTATCATTAGAAATCGTTGTCCCCAGTAGAGCTGACAATCTAAATTCCTTGTCAGCATGTCTTTGGAGTGTGGGGGAAACCCATGCAGAGTTTGCCTTCTGGGGCCCCAGAACTGCAAAGCACCAGTACTAACTACTGGGCCATCAATAGACAAACAGACAGATAGATAGATAGTTCCAGGGGGTGCAGAGGTAGCAGTCAGTACCGGACCCAGGAGCCTGAGGGGGCCCAAAGACCCTTGTGCCGCATAAGAAGAAGACAGTATTATAGAAAGTGCATGCTGGTCAAGTTACACCTCTGGCTGGAGGGAAGGGGTTAGGTGATGAATTTGGCATGGTGCCGTTTCAATTTTTGCCTCAGGCAGCATGAAGGCTAAGTGCTTCCCTGCCCCTGGCCACAAAGCACTGAGGGAAGTGGGGCCCAAGCTGAACTCTTGCACCAGGGCCCATGAGCCTTTAGCTACGCCCCTGGATAGATCAATAGATAGATTCAGATAGACCAATATGGTATATATAGATATTAGATAGATGGATTGATAGATCTCACCTTAGAAATCTTTGCGTTGGGTGCTCCAGTGATACCAGAAAGATCAGCGCTGTCTGAGAAAACGTCTTCTATGCCCAACTTGCTTAATGTTTCTTTCAGGTTGACAGTGCCGGAGACAAAGAATTTGGGGAGGTATAAGTCCACCAACCTGTGTGAAAAGAACAACAGATGATATGCAAATAATGAACGCCATAAGACAATGTGCAGATCCTTCATAGTCAAAAACATCCAAACATGGAGCGATCTGTAATGGAATTATTGCAACTGACTATGGCTGCAACTTCTCCCCAGTAATATTTCAAAGCTGCTGACATAATGTGTACATAGATAGATAGATAGATAGATAGATAGATAGATAGATATGAGATAGATAGATAGATAGATAGATAGATAGAGATACTCCCTTACCGTCTATGAAATGATTTCTTCCACGTTTTAATTGATTCTTTGTTAAAATTTTGTTCTACTTCTGACAATTTCCCCTCATTTGGCAGGACGAATAAAGCAACAGCGTTTCCTTTATACGGTATGGAGACCACGGTGGCCTCATCAGTGAAGGCCGCATTGTACATTCCTGTTCTGCTCATGAAAGGCACCTTCACCGTTGTGTTCTCTTTGACGTGAAAATCTCCCTCTTTTGTCCATTCTTCTTCAAATGGATTTTCCCATTTTCCTGTGAAGACAAAATTAATATGAGGTTATTGTATGGTATGAAACCAGCTGAGCTGTGATATTCTTTGACAGATGCTATATACCAAAAAAAAAAAGCCTTGATGCTCGGCAGACGGGCTCAAATAATTTTGTACAAAACGATTTGCCAAGTATCTTGCACTTATAGTGTAGCACTTTTTATTATTATGCAATTTTGTACTCTATATTGCAGTTAATTGTCGCATTGCATGTTTCTGTCTTTCAGATGCTATGAACACCCAATGAACAGCCTGACTGGGGTTGAAACTGAGGCTTGACCCATCTGCTCGTGCAATATACCATAACCTCCAAGTGATATTTCTTGAGCAATACTTCTTGACCAATTATTAGTGCCAAGAGCTGTAATTATTCAGTGTTCTCCCTATCTTGTGATGACTTTTCTTCAAGAAGTAAGCCAAGAGGTACTACTAAGGTTAGAAGGAGACAGGATTAACAGGGGTGGTAGGTTATGTGTTGCTGTATAAAGTAATAGATTACCTCTGAAATAAATGTAGTTGATGAGGACAAAAATGGCATCCTGGTCTACACTGTCCAACGGCTCAGGGATCTTGCCATGGGTGTTTTTCTCCACATAACTGTTAATCTGATTCTTTGCTTCTTCTGTGTTTTTAAAATCAGTAGAAAACGCCTCTGAGTGGTAGAGCTTCTTGGCTTCATCTAAGAACGTCTGGAGAATATTGCGTTCCTTGGAAATGAAGAGAGCATTCCCAGCGCTGAGTTGCAGCTCCCTGTCCACATCATTCAGGAGATGCTGAAGATGATGGAAACCTTCATGAATTTCTTGTTCTGAGATCTCAGAGGTGTTTAAACTGAGTCCTTCAATGATTTGTGAGTGGTTCTGAGCCTTAGCACCAAGGGACAGGAAAGCAAATGCCGTAGAAATACTGACAGGGGAGAAGACAATGTTCTCAGAAGGATGATCTAGAGCTACCTGCCGAAACAGGTCAAAGGAGAATTTTGAATTGTAATCAGCTATCTTGTGGCAGGGCAAGGACTCATTATGGTGATGGTGGCGCTTTTTGTCATGGTGTTCCCTGTGGTCATGGCTGTCTTTGTCATCATAATCATCTTTGTCTTGTTTACGATGACCCTTATGGTGATCGGCAAAGGCCAAGGTGATAAGTAGAGCAACTCCCACAAGCAGAAGGACTCTCATGTTTCTGAAAGACAAAGAAGATATTCTTCAATGTAACAAAGTAATAATTACATTGTCTATTTACCCCCAGAGTAGCACCCCACAATAATGACATAGTTTTAGGGTTGATAATAAGTATAGTCAGTTAATTTGGATTTGCCCTATCAGAAACTGAATTAGCAGGTTGTGTGTAGTACAACAATCGGCTTGACTTTTGGGAAGAATGTTTGAATATCTGGGTAATGAAGAGAAGTAACGGTTGAGGAAGACATTGACCATTCATGGCGGCTAAGCATATTCATGCTGATAACATAGCGTCCAACAGGGATAAAGGGAGCAGTCAGGCAGTGCCCAAGAACCTACCAGGGTTTACTTTACAGGTGCAGATGATAAACCCCATCTATAGCCTTCCCTGCCCACCTGAAATTTTCAGGCAAGCTACATCTGCATCCTAGTTTTGAAATGCACTTGATTGAGTCTCCGAACCTTGAGAAAATCACAAGTACCAATATCTTTGATCACCCATTACTAATGGCAGGAGATGCTTTCTATATAGCACAAATTTCCAAATGATTTTAAAAAGGTTGTCCAAAATTGCAAAAAACATTTCTGGTTTCTTCCAGTAATAGTACCACACCTGTCCATGCGCTGAGTTTGCTATTGCATCTTAGCTCCATTGAAGTGAACAGAGCTGTGCTGCCGTCCTACAGACCACCTGTATACAGGTGTAACACAACTATATTTTTCTAATTCTGGACATCCCCTTCAATATCTTCTCAAAATCATGAAAAATATGAAAATCCCTAAAACTCAACAAAGGTGTAAATAAAATTAGTTTGCGGTTAGTTCATGTTGTTCACTGTATTCAAATATTCTACCATCTCCTTGAACAGAATTTTGGAGCTGGACCAAATCATGAAGACATCATCTATAAATCTTATATACAATTTTACCGCTAACTGCAAACTCCCCATTTGAACAAGGTTGGATACCAAACTAGCCATGTCCCGTTCCTTGTCCTCACTGATGTCATTGAAGGTCTCTTCTTCCACCCAGCCACGTACAGCACCAAGGGTCCCCGAAAGGTGACAACAAGCCCCCTGGGACGCCTGCTGTGGTTGGTCTTCCACCTCCTCAAAGCCACCTTCCTCCTCTGACTCCTCTTCTTCAGACTCCTCTCTCTGCGTTGCCGCAGGCCCAGCAATCGACGACGACAAGGCTGCTTCTGGTGGTGATGGTGACCACAACTCTTCCTCTTCATGCTCATCTACGGCCTGATCCAGCACTCTTCGCAGGGCACGCTCCAGAAAAAACGCATATGGGATGAGGTCGATGATGTTGCCTTGGGTTTGACTGACCAGGTTTGTCACCTCCGCAAAAGGACGCATGAGCCTACAGCCATTGTGCATGAGCGTTCAGTAACGCGGCCCAAAAATACCCAGCTCCACAGAGGCTGTCCTCTTTTTTTTTTTATTTAAAAAATCTGTTCTTACCAGTTTAATCTTTTTGTCCCCTATCAGGGGCCGGTGTGGTGTATAGAATAGATTTTAGGAACCGGGAGATGGAAAAAGATGCTTGGTTGGTCCTCTTACTTCCAATTTGGGGCACTGCGCGTGCGCCGTGCAAAGTACTGTGCTACCCGATATGAGTGGTATGTTAAGTAGTACTATTCCTATCAGTTTAATCCCTGTTACATCCCCTATCAAGGGACATGTATGGAATAGATTTTAGGAACCGGGAGATGGAAAAAGATGCTTGGTTGGTCCTCTTACTTCCAATTTGGGGCACTGCGCGTGCGCCGTGCAATTTACTGTGCTATCAGATATGAGTGGTATATTAAGTAGTACTATTCCTATTAGTTTAATCCCTGTTACGTCCCCTATCAGGGGACGTGTATGGAATAGAGTTTAGACAACCGCAAAGAGTTGTCAATAGTTGACACACTCATGACATAAATTTTATTCCTCTATGCGTCAATCTTGGTGTAGCGATGACTGTGCTCGTGCGCACGTTTGGGAGATTGCAGTCGATGGCGGTTTTTCAAAGCCTATGGTCGTGCTGAGGTAGTTCAGTGACAATTAAGTGACCCAGAAAACAATAATTCTGCAGTGTGGGCCCAATGTTGGCCTAGTAGGCTTTAATGATCACCTTAGATCAGGGGTCTCCAAACCCCGGCCCGCGGGCCAGAACCGGCCCGCTTGTGCGTTCGATCCGGCCCGCCCGCAGCTGGCAGGTTGCAGGAACGAAAGCCGCACAACCGCCCATGCTGTCACGCTGTGCTTTTTGATTGGCTGCTGGGACCGCCGATGTCCCGGCAACCAGTGACGTCACAAGTGCGGCACCTCCCCTCTTCCCGCCCGCTGTTTGAAATAACAAATCCACGTGTGTAGCAGCGGGCGGGAGTCGGGACTCAGGAGTCCAAGAAGAAAAAAAAAAGAAGAGGAGCAGAAGCCGGCTACAGCGGAGGCAAGTGTTGCACAACGCTGATGGGGACACAATGGGGAACGCTGACATTGCTGTGCTGCGCTGATGGGGACACAAGCTGCTGAGGACACATACTGATGGGGATATTGCTGTGCTGCTGGGGACACTGCTGATGGGGACTTTGCTGTGCTGATGGGGACATTGCTGTTCTGATGGGGACACCGTTGATGAGGACACGGGTGTCCCCATCAATGGTGTCCCCATCAGCACAGCAATGTCCCCATCAGAGGTGTCCCCATCAGCGATGATGGGCACACTGCTGATGGGGACAATTCTGTTCTGATGGGGACATTGCTGGGGACACCGCTGTTTGGCACACTGCTGATGGGGACATGGGTGTCCACATCAATGGTGTCCCCATCAGGATAGCAATGTCCCCATCAGCGGTAACCCCATAATCGATGTCCCCATCAGCACAGCAATGTCCCCATCAGAGGTGTCCCCATCAGCGGTGATGGGGACACATGCTGCTGGGGACACCGCTGACAGGGACATTGCTGTGCTGATGGGGATGTTGCGGTGGACACTGCTGATGGGGACATTGCTGTTCTGATGGGACATTGCTGGGGACACCGCTGATGGGGACATGGGTATCCCCATCAGCGGTGACCCATCATCGGTTTCCACATCAGCACAGCGGCGTCCCCATCAGCAATGATGGGGACGCTGCTAATGTGGAAACTGCTGATGTGAACATTGCTGTGCTGATGGGGACATTGCTGAGGACACCGCTGATTGGCACACTGCTGATGGGGACAAAGGTGTCCCCATCAATGGTGTCCCCATCAGTACAGCAATGTCCCCATCAGCGTCCCCATTCTGATGGGGACATTGCTGTTCTGATGGGGACACCACTGATAGGGACACGGGTGTCCCCATCAACCGCGTCCCCAAAGGCAGTGTCCCCATCAGTGGTGTCCCCATCAGCTGCTAATGGGGACTCCGCTGATGGGGACATTGCTGTTCTGATGGGGACATCATTAATGGGGACATTGCTGTGCTGATGCTGACATTGCTGTTCTGATGGGGACATTGCTGTGCTGATGGGGACACCGCTGATGGGGACATTGCTGTGCTGATGGGGACACCGCTGATGGGGACATTGCTGTGCTGATGGGGACAACGCTGATAGGGACACGGGTGTCCCCATCAATGGTGTCCCCATCAGTGGTGTCCCCATCAGCACAGCAATGTCCCCAACAGCAGCGTCCCCATCAGTGGTGTCCCCATCAGCACAGCAATGTCCCCAACAGCAGCGTCCCCATCAGTGGGTGTCCCCATGATGGGAATATTGTTTTTCTGATGGGAATATTGTTTTTTTGATGGGAATATTTTTTTTTTGATGGGAATATTGCTTTTCTGATGGGGACATTGCTGTTCTGATTTGGCCATTGCTGTTCTGATGGGGACACCGCTGATAGGGACACGGGTGTCCCCATCAATGGTGTCCCCATCAGCCGCGTCCCCAACAGCAGTGTCCCCATCAGTGGTGGCCCCTATCAGCTGCTAATGGGGACTCCGCTGATGGGGACATTGCTGTTCTGATGGGGACATCGTTGATGGGGACATTGCTGTGCTTAAGGGTGACACGGCTGATGGGGACATTGCTGTGCTGATGCTGACATTGCTGTGCTGATGCTGACATTGCTGTGCTGATGCTGACATTGCTGTGCTGATGGGGACATTGTTGTGCTGATGCTGACATTGCTGTGCTGATGCTGACATTGCTGTGCTGATGGGGACATTGCTGTGCTGATGCTGACATTGTTGTGCTGATGCTGACATTGCTGTGCTGATGCTGACATTGCTGTGCTGATGGGGACATTGCTGTGCTGATGGGGACATTGCTGTGCTGATGGGGACATTGCTGTGCTGATGGGGACATTGCTGTGCTGATGGGGACATTGTTGTGCTGATGCTGACATTGCTGTGCTGATGCTGACATTGCTGTGCTGATGGGGACATTGCTGTGCTGATGGGGACATTGCTGTGCTGATGGGGACATTGCTGTGCTGATGGGGACATTGCTGTGCTGATGGGGACATTGCTGTGCTGATGGGGACATTGCTGTGCTGATGGGGACATTGCTGTGCTGATGGGGACATTTTTGTGCTGATGGGGACACCGCTGATAGGGACACGGGTGTCTTTGCGTTGTTTTGCTAAAGTTTTTTCTCTTTTGTTCTCAGTCATATCATGCTGATTACAAAAACGATCCATGTAAAATATATACATTTAATTTAATACATAACTGATTTTTTTTTCCGGCCCCCGAATACTTGTAAAATCTTCAATGTGGCCCTCCTGTTGAAAAGTTTGGAGACCCCTGCCTTAGATGATCACAAAGAAAATTTATGTTTTTTCTATGCAAAATTATCCAGCCGATCGCTTTTGCTCTGTTCACAATGAAGCAATGAGATTATCTCATCTGGGGTGTGCCAACATTGCCATTGCCAACACACTCATAGAGGTGATCGCTTCATTGTGATACGCAAGCCCCTTCACCACAACAAGGTAACGATCACGAAGGGGAATTGACACATGTATGTGCCTTTTTTTTTGTTTTGTTTTTGCAGCCACAGTGCAGCACCAGAGGCCAGAAAAATTAGGCATGTACACATGCCAGAAAAATTAGGTATTGTTGCAGCCGATGTTTTCCAGGCAGAAAGTGCACTAAAATATTGCGGCTTGAACCCTAGTTGGTGGCGGAGAAGTCACTCAAGTCATCCGGCATGCAGAGATTCAATACAGCAGCATGTGGACCATTTTATAGCCCAAGGCATCTCATCAGGCCTTTTTTAGTCAAATGCATCCCCCCCTGTCAGTCCCTTCGGGATCCATGCCTCATTCATCTTAATGACGGTGAGGTAATCTAGACTTTTTTGACCTAGGCGAATTCAGTTCTCAGTGACAATACCTCCTGCCGCGCTGAAGGTCCTTTCTGACAGGACACTTGAAGCAGGGCAGGCCAGAAGTTCTATCGCAAAATTGGGATAGCTCAGGCCACAGGTCAAGCCTGCACACCCAGTAGTCAAGGGGTTCATCGCTCCTCAGAGTGTCGATATCTGCAGTTAAGGCGAGGTAGTCTGCTACCTGTCGGTCGAGTCATTCTCTGAGGGTGGACCCCGAAGGGCTGTGGCGATGCGTAGGACTTAAAAAGCTCTGCATGTCCTCCATCAACAACACGTCTGTAAAGCGTCCTGTCCTTGCCGGCGTGGTTGTGGTAGGAGGAGGATTACTTTCACCTCTTCCCCTGTTAGATTCCCGTTGTGCTGTGACATCACCCTTATACGCTGTGTAAAGCATACTTTTTAACTTGTTTTGTAACTGCTGCATCCTTTCCGACTTCCGGTAATTCGGTAACATTTCAGGCACTTTCTCCTTATACCGGGGGTCTAGTAGTGTGGCCACCCAGTACAGGGCGTTCTCCTTCAGCCTTTTTATACGAGGGTCCCTCAACAGGCATGACAGCATGAAAGAACCCATTTGCACAAGGTTGGATGCCGAGCTACTCATGTCCCGTTCCTCGTCCTCACTGATCTCATTGAAGGTCTGTTCTTCCCCCCAGCCACGTACAACACCACGGGTACCAGATAGGTGACAACGAGCACCCTGGGATGCCTGTTGTGGTTGGTCTTCCTCCTCCTCAAAGCCACATTCCTCCTCTGACTCCTCTTGCTCACAATCCTCTTCCAGCATTGCCGCAGGTCCAGCAAGCGATGCTGATAAGGCTGTTTCTGGTGGTGATGGTGACAACAACTCTTCCTCTTCACGCTCATCTAAGGCCTGATCCAGCACTCTTCGCAGGGCACACTCCAGGAAGAAAACAAATGGGATGATGTCGCTGATGGTGCCTTCGGTGCGACTGACTAGGTTTGTCACCTCCTCAAAAGGACGCATGAGCCTACAGGCATTGCACATGAGCGTCCAGTAACGTGGCAATAAAATACCCAGCTCTGCATAGGCTGTCCTAGCACCCCGGTCATACAAATACTCGTTGACGGCTTTTTCTTGTTGGAGCAGGCGGTCGAACATTAGGAGTGTTGAATTCCAACGTGTCGGGCTGTCGCAAATCAAGCGCCTCACTGGCATGTTGTCAACTTGCCCAAATTCAATGCCGCCAACAAATTGCTTCCGTTGTCATACACCACTTTGCTGATCTCCAGTTGGTGCGGAGTCAGCCACTGATCCACCTGTGCATTCAGGGCGGACAGGAGTGCTGGTCCGTTGTGCCTCTCTGCTTTCAGGCAAGGCAACCCCAAGACGGCGTGACACTGTCGTATCCGGGATGTGGAATAGACCCTGGGAAGCTGGAGGGGTGCAGTTGATGTGGAGCAAGACGCAGCAGCAGAAGAGGACTCAGCTGAGGAGGTTATCGAAGAGGATGGAGTAGGAGGAGTAGAGGAGGTGGCAGCAGGCCTGCCTGCAAGTCGTGGCGGTGTATCCAACTCCTATGTAGAGCCACGCATTCCATGCTTGGCAGCTGTCAGCAGGTTTACCCAATGTGCAGTGTAGGTGATATACCTGCCCTGAGCGTGCTTTGCAGACCAGGTATCAGTGCTCAGATGGACCCTTGCCCCAACACTGTGTGCCAGACATGCCATGACTTCCTTTTCCACAATAGAGTACAGGTTGGGGATTGCCTTTTGTGAAAAAAAAAAATTCGGCCGGGTACCTTCCACTGCGGTGTCCCAATAGCTACAAATTTGAAGGCCTCAGACTCCACCAGCTTGTATGGTAAAAGCTGGCGGGCTAAGAGTTCCGACAAGCCAGCTGTCAGACACCGGGCAAGGGGGTGACTCTGTGACATTGGCTTCTTACACTCAAACATTTCCTTGACAGACACCTGACTGTGGGCAGATGAGCAGGAACTGCTCAAGGCGAGAGACGGAGTGGCGGGTGGTTGAGAGGGGGCAAGGAGGACAGCAGTGGTTGACGTGGCTCAAGATGCTGGACCAGGAGGAGGATGGCGGCTTTGAGTTTGTGTGCTGCTTGTACTCATGTGTTGATCCCATAGGCGTTTGTGATGTGAGATCATGTGCCTTCGCAAAGCAGTTGTACCTAGGTAGGTGTTGGACTTCCCACAACTCAGTTTCTTTTGGCACAGGTTGCAAATGGCATCGCTGTTATCAGAGGCAGACACACAAAAAAAATGCCACACTGCTGAGCTTTGACGGAATTCTGGTAGTGGCAACAGCATGCATTGATTGGCGTGCTGTCTGGCTGACCCCGGGTGCCGATACATGCTGTCTGACTGTGCTACTAGCTCCTTGCGACGAGCTCCCCCTGCTTCCCACTCGTCTCCTCCTCCTCTCTGTCTCCCCATCTGAACTTTCCCCCTGTTCTTCTTCTCTTCGAGTGGGCACCCACGTGACATCCACGGACACATCGTCATCATCAACCGCTTCACTTGTATCTGACAACTCAACAAAGGAAGCAGCAGCGGGTACAACATCATCATCATCACACCGTACGTCCATGTGTGTAATGCTGCCTGACTGAGACATATCCCTGTTATCTACATCCTCTGGCAATAATGGTTGCGCATCACTCATTTCTTCCAACTGATGTGTAAATAACACCTCTGACAGATCAAGTGAAGCAGCTGTGGTGCTAGTGTTGGTGGTGGCGGCAGGCGGGCGAGTGGTAACTTGAGAGGTGCCCGAAGCTGAGCTGGAGGAGGATGGTGCGTCAAGGTTCCGAGCGGAAGCTGTAGAAGATTGGGTGTCCTGTGTAAGCCAGTCAACTATGTCCTCAGAACTTTTCGAGTTCAGGGTACGTGGCCTCTGAACACTGGGCATTATTCTAGGGCCAAAGGAAATCACAGCACCATGACCACGACGGCCTCTGCGGGGTGGCCTGCCTCTGCCTGTCATTTATTTTTCTGATTAGTTGAACTATGCGTGCAAGCTACTGTGACACCAGATATGAGTGGTGGCACTGGGCACTGGCAGTAGTGGTCACAGTACACGCTGTATGCCTGACACACACGCTTGCAGGCAACTGCAATTGGATTACAGTAAAAAAAATTGTTGTTTTTTTTTAAATGCAAGCTACTGTGACACCAGATATGAGTGGTGCAACTGGGCACTGGCAGTAGTGGGCATAGTACACGCTGTAGGCCTGACACACACGCTTGCAGGCAACAGCAATTATATTACTGTGAAAAAATGTATTTTTTTTTTTTAATGCAAGCTACTGTGACACCAGATATGAGTGGTGGCACTGGGCACTGGCAGTAGTGGGCACAGTACACGCTGTAGGCCTGACACACATGCTTGCAGGCAACTGCAATTATATTACAAAGAAAAAAATTGTTGTTTTTTTTTAAATGCAAGCTACTGTGACACCAGATATGACTGGTGGCACTGGGCACTGGCAGTAGTGGGCACAGTACACGCTGTGGGCCTGACACACACGCTTGCAGGCAACTGCAATTATATTACACTGAAAATTATATATATTTTTTTAAAATGCAAGCTACTGTGACACCAGATATGAGTGGTGCAACTGGGCACTGGCAGTAGTGGGTACAGTACACGTTGTAGGCCTGACACACACGCTTGCAGGCAACTGCAATTATATTACAGTGAAAAATTTTTTTTTTATTTTTAAATGCAAGCTACTGTGACACCAGATATGAGTGGTGGCACTGGGCACTGGCAGTAGTGGGCACAGTACACGCTGTAGTCCTGACACACACACTTGCAGGCAACTGCGATTAGATTACAGTGAAAAAAATTATATATTTTTTTTTAAATGCAAGCTACTGTGACACTAGATATAAGTGGTGCAACTGGGCACTGGCAGTAGTGGGCACAGTACACGCTGTAGGCCTGACACACACGTTTGCAGGCAACTGCAATTATATTACAGTGAAATTATTTAAAAAAAAATTTAATGCAAGCTACTGTGACACCAGATATGAGTGGTGGCACTGGGCACTGGCAGTAGTGGGCACAGTACACGCTGTGGGCCTGACACACACGCTTGCAGGCAACTGCAATTATATTACAGTGAAAAAATTGTTTTTTATTTTTAAATGCAAGCTACTGTGACACCTGTTGTGCATTTTCATACGTGTACAATATTATCTAATGACAATATAATCAAAATGAATGCTCATCTCATTGCCTTTAAGAATAAGATCAGCCTGAACCAAAGTTATATTATGTGGCTGAGGAAGCCAAGATGAGTTCATGGCAAGTTCAGTCTACATAAACGGACATTGTATTAAAAGTTATTGCGGACATTGTATTAAAAGATATGAGACCATCTGTAAGGAGTATGCCAACTCCCTAAAACATGTCTGTCTGGAGGGAACAAGGTTACTTGATAAGGAACTCATATCCTTGGGGCACACCTGCCATAAGAGGTTCAATTTATATATTCATAATTATATTATATATATCTTTGCTTGGTATATTTAGTTTACAACATATATTAATCAATAATTCATATAATGTGTTATCTATGTGTAACAATGTATCGATTTATATATATGTTATACCATGTATTTACCATTTAGAAGGTACAGAAACAAAGTAAGTTTAAGTTAATTGGGTTTCTGGGAGAAGTTAATGCCATTTCAAATAATAGTTATTCATGGACGTAGATAAGTGAAATGTACAAGTTCCGATGCCAAGCATCAAAGCCGCTATATAAAACTTTCACCAAGTCAACCTATATTTCAAAAAGATAGGAGAAGACAGTCAACTCCAACAAGTCCAGGATATAGGTAATTAAAAGTGTCAGGAAAAGACCTTCCTCAATGATTTATAGTGAGAAAGGTCAACAAGGTCCTGTAAACATATTATTAGATATTTAATTTTAATGCTTAAAAGTTGGGATGTTCATCTACAGTACCGCAGTGCCATCTGGAGGCAGATGGGCAACATTATATCATTTCATTATTTGTTCTATTCCATATTAGGAGTTGAGATAACGTCATGAGGTTATTAGCATGCGAATACACCCACCCTACCTGATTGGGAATCTATAATCTAAAGGGGATGATTCTTAGATAAGGGGGGAATAATTACTCGTGTGCGGGGTAACATAAAAGGTTAGCAAGAGAAAAAAAAAAGAGCGAGAGGAAAAGATCCATATATCCATTGATCCATCCATTCATTCAATCAAAAAGAAAAACTTTACCAGAAGAAACTTGGATTATTCTTTTTGGATTACTAGGAAAGTTCCTCAGAACTGGTCCCATCTGAACTCTGTCTACCTTTGACCCGGTAACGTATATTTTGCCTACTACTCATGATATTAATAAGATATTTCTCTCGGTATATAGTCAAGAGTTCCCATATTGTGGGAATATATAGTGTTAGGTGCCTCCATAATGCTGATTATTCTCTTAGCAAAGATGCATATTGTTAATGGAAGATCTGACATTATTTGAAAAGAGGACCAAATCCTTAGGAAGTTATTTTCCTTAGTCTGATTGCCGAGCTGGATATTTTATCATATTAATATCATATATTTTTGATTGGTCATAGGAAAACAGAGTCAAGGGATAACAGTTAATTTTCCTGTAAATCCGTGTTTTATTGTTATAGCCTGTTTGATAACAGAAGATCCTAAGTTTCTCTTGGTATATGAGCCCGTTTGTTAAAAGTATGACACTGGATGTCATGAATCAATAAATCATACTGTGCTGATCAGATAGGGGTGTGTGAACACCACCGTGTGGTACATTTTGGATGTTATAACTTCATCATTTGTTTTGCAGTTGTATTGTTTTTATATTCTTTGTTTTTATAATAAACGATTATATATTTTTGCATATACAATTGTTCCTTTGTTTCACTGCTTGCACAAATCAAATTAAGATACTTGATAAAAAGAACTTAGAGGCGTTTTTATGTCCGCCTGAAGGATAATATATTTTTATATTTTTTTTTATCCTCTCTTTTATATGAAGATTCTTTTTCATATAGAAGATATATGACACACCAGATATGAGTGGTGCAACTGGGCACTGGCAGTAGTGGGTACAGTACACGTTGTAGGCCTGACACACACGCTTGCAGGCAACTGCGATTAGATTACAGTGAAAAAATTGTTGTTTTTTTTTAAATGCAAGCTACTGTGACACCAGATATGAGTGGTGGCACTGGCAGTAGTGGGCACAATACACGCTGTAGGTCTGACACACACTCTTGAAGGCAACTGCGATTATATTACAGTGAAAAATTTGTTTTATTTTTTTAAATGCAAGCTACTGTGACACCAGATATGAGTGGTGCAACTGGGCACTGGCAGTAGTGGGTACAGTACACGTTGTAGGCCTGACACACACGCTTTCAGGCAACTGCAATTATATTACAGTGAAAAAATGTTTTTTTATTTTTAAATGCAAGCTACTGTGACACCAGATATGAGTGGTGGCACTGGGCACTGGCAGTAGTGGGCACAGTACACGCTGTGGGCCTGACACACACACTGGCAGGCAACTGCAATTATATTACAGAGAGGAAAAAAAAAAAAAGCAGATGTACTAGCCCTAAAAAGGGCTTTTTGGGGTGCTGTCAGGACGCTGTCCTTACAGTAGATCAGATGAGTCTTTGAGGACTGGAGTGGACACAGAACACTGGCCTAGCTAACGATTTCCCTATTAAATCAGCAGCAGCAGCAGCAGCACTCTCCCTGCTCTAACTAACACTGCAGCTTCCGAATGATTCTAAGATGGATGCTGTCCTTGCTTTTTGATAGGAGGTGGGAGGGTCTGGGAGGGAGGGTATGCTGCTGATTGGCTGGAATGTGTCTGCTGACTGTGACGTACAGGGTCAAAGTTTGCTTAATGATGACGTATAGGGGGCGGACTGAACATTGCATATGTTCGCCCGCCGCGGCGAATGCGAACAAGCGATGTTCGCCGGCGAATAGTTTGGGACATCTCTAATTAAACATTGTATTGAGAGTCTACAGCTGAGCATACCGTATGAAACGTTGGAGTGAGGGCCTACAGCTGAGCAGACTGTATGAAACATTGGAGTGAGGGCCTACAGCTGAGCATACCGTATGAAACATTGTAGTGAGAGCCTACAGCTGAGCATACCGTATGAAACATTGGAGTGAGGGCCTACAGCTGAGCAGACCGCATGAAACATTGTAGTGAGGGCCTACAGGTGAGCGAACCCCATAAAACATTGGAGGTGAGGGCCTACAGTTGAGCAGACCGTATGAAACATTGTAGTGAGGGCCTACAGCTGAGCATACCGTATAAAGCATTGTAGTGAGGGCCTACATCTGAGCAAACCGTATAAAGCATTGTAGTGAGGGCCTACATCTGAGCAGACCGCATGAAACATTGTAGTGAGAGCCTACAGCTGAACATACCGTATAAAACATTGCAATGAGGGCCTACAGCTGAGCAGACCGTATAAAACATTGGAGTGAGGGCCTACAGGTGAGCGAACCCCATAAAACATTGGAAGTGAGGGCCTACAGCTGAGCAGACAGTATAAAACATTGGAGTGAGGGCCTACAGCTGAGCAGACCGTATGAAACATTGCAGTGAGAGCCTTCAGCTGAGCAGACCGTATGAAACATTGGAGTGAGGGCCTACAGCTGAGCAGACCGTATGAAACATTGGAGTGAGGGCCTACAGCTGAGCAGACCGTATAAAGCATTGTAGTGAGGGCCTACAGCTGAGCAGACCGTATAAAACATTGTAGTGAGAGCCTACAGCTGAACATACCGTATAAAACATTGTAATAAGGGCCTACAGCTGAGCAGACCGTATGAAACATTGGAGTGAGGGCCTACAGGTGAGCGAACCCCATAAAACATTGGAGGTGAGGGCCTACAGCTGAGCAGACGTATGAAACATTGTAGTGAAGCCGACAGCTGAGCAGACATTATGAAACATTGGAGTGAGGGCCTACAGCTGAGCATACCATATGAAACATTGGAGTGAGGGCCTACAGGTGAGCGAACCCCATAAAACTTTGGAGGTGAGGGCCTACAGCTGAGCAGACTGTATAAAACATCATAGTGAGGGCCTATAGCTAAGCAGATCGTATGAAACATTGTAGTGAGAGTCTACAGCTGAGCATACCGTATGAAACATTGGAGTGAGGGCCGACAGCTGAGCAGACTGTATGAAACATTGGAGTGAGGGCCTACAGCTGAGCAGACCGTATGAAACATTGGAGTGAGGGCCGACAGCTGAGCATACCGTTTGAAACATTGGAGTGAGGGCCTACAGCTGAGCAGACCGTATGAAACATTGGAGTGAAGGCCTACAGCTGAGCAGACCGTATGAAACATTGTAGTGAGGGCCTAGAGGTGAGCGAACCCCATAAAACATTGGAGGTGAATTTTGTGAATTGAGTATATTGTAAAGCATACATTTAAATTGCGTATTTGTTCCTAATTAGCTCAGCGTTCCTCTGGTGGAGTGTAGAAGTCAGGGGCAAGCCAGGACTTGTTAATTTTTATCTGAGTCAACCTGTCAGCATTGCCAATGGACAAGCGGATTCGCTTATCTGTTATGATGCCCCCAGCAGCACTAAATACACGCTCAGACTAAACGCTGGCGGCAGGGCAGGCCAACACCTCCAATGCGTAGAGCGCAAGTTCATGCCACGTGTCCAGCTTGGACATCCAGTAGTTGTTAGTCACTGAGGGATCATTTAGGACGCTGACACGGTCTGCTATGTATTCCTTCACCATTTTCCAAAAGGTGAGGGTGCTGGCGGGGTGTCATGAAAGTGTCCCATGCCTTGGAGAGTGTTGCCCTGCCTTTGTTGGAACTGCTGTATTTTTCCATTGTCTCCCTTCCCCGGTTGCCTAAGGTAGTGCGGACTCTGCCGCCAGCGTTGTCAGATGGAAAATTCCGGAGCAATCTCTCAACAAGGACCTTCTGGTATTGCACCATTTTACTCGTCCTCTCCACCACAGGAATGAGAGATGAGAAGTTTTCTTTATAGCAGGGGTCGAGAAGGGTGAACACCCAGTAATGTGTATTACGCAAGGGTCACGGGTAAGGCAGCCTAAAATGAATTCAGCCATGTGTGCCAGAGTACCAACAGGCAACATGTCGACATCAGGATGACTCTCCATCTCCTCCTCCTCCTTTTGGGCCCATCCACGCTGAACAAAGGGAATTATAGTTCCATGGGTACTAGCCTCAGTAGCAGAGGCAACAGTCTCCATCTCCTCCTCCTACCCTTCACGGTCCAATTCGTGCTGAGAAGACGAACTGTGGGTGGTCTGGGTATAACCCTGTGAGATGTCCTCCCCCAGTTCCTCGTCTGCCACATTCAGAGCGTCGTCCTTAATTGTGAGCAGCGATCGTTTGAGTAGACACAGCAGTGGGATGGTTACGCTGATAATAGCGTTATCGCCACTAACCATCTGTGTGGAATCATCAAAGTTTTTAAAAACCTCACACAGGTTGACCATGTTGCAGCTTGTATTCCACAACTGCCCTCTGCTGCTCACAAAGCCTGGCCAACATATAAAATGTAAAGTTCCAGCGCACAACAGTCGGTGAGCTGGAAGCCGCAAGCGCTGCTGGAAGCCGCAAGCGCTGCTGCAGCGTTGACAGGCCGGTTGAAGCTGTGGACGACTTGCGGAAATGGGCACACACGCGGCGCGCCTTCACTAGTAGCTAGGGTTGTCCCGATACCACTTTTTTAGGACCGAGTACAAGTACCGATACTTTTTTTCAAGTAGTCACCGATACCGAATACCGATACTTTTTTTAAATGTCATGTGACCGTTTTGGGGGATCTGTGGATCTGTGGATGACGCACTGTCATGTGGGGGATCTGTGGATGGCACTGTTATGGGGATCTGTGGATGGCACTGTTATGGGGGATCTGTGGATGGCACTGTTATGGGGGATCTGTGGATGGCACTGTTATGGGGGATCTGTGGATGGCACTGTTATGGGGGATCTGTGGATGGCACTGTTATGGGGGATCTGTGGATGGCACTGTTATGGGGGATCTGTGGATGGCACTGTTATGGGGGATCTGTGGATGGCGCTGTTATGGGGATCTGTGGATGGTGCTGTTATGGGGGATCTGTGGATGGCACTGTTATGGGGATCTGTGGATGGCACTGTTATGGGGGATCTGTGGATGGCACTGTTATGGGGGATCTGTGGATGGCACTGTTATGGGGGATCTGTGGATGGCACTGTTATGGGGGATCTGTGGATGGCACTGTTATGGGGGATCTGTGGATGGCGCTGTTATGGGGATCTGTGGATGGCGCTGTTATGGGGGATCTGTGGATGGCACTGTTATGGGGATCTGTGGATGGCACTGTTATGGGGGATCTGTGGATGGTACTGCTATGGGGTGGGATATCTGTGGATGGCATTGTTATGGGGTGGGGGGATCTGAGGATGGCATTGTTATTTGGTGGGGGATCTGTGGATGGTGCTGTTATAGGGGATCTGTGGATGGAACTGTTATGGGGAGGATCTGTGGCTGACACTGCTATATGTCATCCACAGATCCCCCTCATAACAGTGTCCCCCAATACACCGGGCCCCGCCGCTCACCGAAGTATTTATAAACGTGAATCCTTATCCTGTTGTTAAGTTGAACTAACGCTGCCCTCTCCCATGTTCCCATGTTCCCCTGTATCCCCACAGCACTTACTTAAGCTTCCATAGCAGGCAGAGCGGACGGCACCAGTAACGTCACTCACTGACGTCGCGCGCCTGCTCCGCCTGCTTCACTCATAAAGTGGGCGGAGCAGGCGCTCTACGTCAGTGAGTGACGTTACTGCTGCCGTCTGCTCTGCCTGCTATGGAAGCTTAAGTAAGTGCTATGGGGATACAGGGGGGACATGGGAACATGGGAGAGGGCAGCGTTAGTTCAACTTAACAACAGGATAAGGATTCACGTTTATAAATACTTCGGTGAGCGGCGGGGCCCCGCCCATAGTTACGCCCATAGTATTCTATTTATGTATCGGGGCGGGGTATCGGCGGCTGAGTACCGCCGAGAAAACTCGGAATCGGTCCCGATACCGATACTAGTATCGGTATCGGGACAACCCTACTAGTAGCACTGGCTGGCTGACCAGACTCTTGGCTACAGAGACTGGACTTGGTGGAAGAGAGGGTGGTGCTTAGCCGACTGGAAGCATTATCGTCAGCAAGCCAACCGACCAACTGTTCGCACTGGTCTGACTTGGACAGTGTTGTCGTGCGCTGCCTAGCAAAGTTAAACATGAAGCTGGGTAAGGTTTTACAACTTTTTTTTTTTTTGGTTCACTGGCAGCAGGCACAGTTTCATTGCGCCCTGATGGACGTAGGGCCCGCTATCCTGGAAGTGGGTAGCACCTGTGCCATCCCAGGGTATGACTCACTCCCGGCCTCTACCACATTCACCCAGTGTGCGCTCAGGGAAATGTAGCGTCCCTGGCCACCAGCACCTGTCCATGTGTCCGTGGTTAAGTGGACCTTCCCAGTAACTGCATTGGTCAGGGCACGGGTGATGTTCTGGGACACATGCTGGTGTAAAGCGGGCACGGCACACCATGAAAAATAGTGGCGGCAGGGGACTGCGTACCGAGGGACCATGGCCGACATCAGGCTGCGGAAGGCCTCAGTGTCCACAAGTCTATATGGCAACATTTTAAGGGCCAGTAATTTTGAAAGTTGGCAATTAAGTGCTATGGCCTGTTGGTGGGTATTTGTGCTTGCGTTCAAATGACTGTGGTATGGACATTTGGACGCTGCACTGGGACAGGGAAGTGGATGTTGTTGCTGCTGGTTCATTCGAAGGGTACAGGTGCAGGGCGAGAGGCATCCGGGCCTGCGTCTTGGACAAAGGATTGGACAGCACGTAACACAGGGGAAGGGGAGGCAGTGGTGTGACCCGCAGACCCAGATTGTGGACCCAGGTGTTCGGCCCACTTAGTAGGGTGCTTGGATGCCATGTGGCGGATCATGCTGATGGAGGTGAGGTTGCTAGTGTTCATGCCTCGGCTCATTTTGGTACAGCACAGGTTGTAAACTACCACTCTTTTGTCCTCTGCACTTTCCTCAAAAAAGCGCCATACTGCGAAACACCTACCCCTTGCTAAGGTTGATTTACGCATGGGGTGATCAGTGTAACGGTTGCAGGACTGTTTGGTGTGGGCCGACTTCTCCCTTTTGCAACCCCACTGCCTCTTCCCGCCTGTTCCGGTGCCGCGGATCCCTCCCCCTCTCTACTGCAGTCCTCGCTCGGCTTTTCACCAATGACCCCATTGTCCAACACCTCCTCTTCCACTTCCTCACTCTGATCATCCTCCTGTCTTGACCTAACCACAACATCAGTGATTGACAACTGTGTCTCATCGTTATCCACCTTGTGAACTGATGATTGACGTTCACCACCGTCATCTTCTTGAGACTGTGAAGGCTCAAGAGGTTGGGAATCAGGGCACAATATCTCAGGTCCCTCTTCAAGCATGCTGGCCGCGAGGGCCAAATCTAATAGTGAAGCTGAAAAGAGCTCCTGGGAATATCCGAGTGTGGGATCATTCGTTTGGCAGGCCTCTCCATGGTGGGAGGAAGGATGATCTGAGAGAGGAGTTGGCTGACCAGACTCTTGGCTACAGAGACTGAACTTGGTGGAAGAGAGGGTGGTGCTTAGCCGACTGGAAGCATTATCGTCAGCAAGCCAACCGACCAACTGTTCGCACTGGTCTGACTTGGACAGTGTTGTGCGACGCCTAGCTAAGTTGGACATGAAGCTGGGTACGGTTTAATAATTATTATTTTTTTTGGTGCACTGGCAGCAGGCACAGTTTCATTGCGTCCAGTGCCACGACCTCTGCCTGAACTATCAGCATAACGCCCACTTCCCCGTCCCTTAGTGCTGGCCTTTTTCATATTTATGGATTTTTTACTGGTTGTGAAGCTGTTTTTTTTTTTACTGTCCACAAAAGACAGTTTTCAGATACAGGGCAGTATATGACAGAACAGCACAGATTTTGGACAGTATTTTAGCCACAGATATTTGAAATCTACAGTACAGACACTGTTTTATGATGTTGTTTTTATTTATGACTATATTATTCCAAATATATGGGATTGAAGCACTCAGACGGTATAGAAATGCAATGTGCTGCGATAGATGGTTTCTACCACAGACAACAAAACTGTGTGCAGATTCAGTGAAATTTGTATATATATTGATTTTCACTTTTTCCCAATATATGGGATTGAACACTCAGACGGTAGAGAAATGCAATGCGCTGCGATAAATTATTTCTACCGCAGACAACAAAACTGTGTGCAGATTCAGTGAAAGGCTACTTTCACACTAGCGTTCGGGGCTCCGCTTGAGTTCCGTTTGAAGGCTCTCACAAGCGGCCCCGAACGGATCCGTACTGCCCCAATGCATTCTGAGTGGATGCGGATCCGCTCAGAATGCATCAGTCTGGCACCGTTTGGCCTCCGTTCCGCTCAGCAGGCGGACACCTGAACGCAGCTTGCAGCGTTTTCGTGTCCGCCTGGCCGTGCGGAGCCAAACGGATCCGTCCAGACTTACAATGCAAGTCAATGAGGACGGATCCGTTTGATGTTGTCACAATATGGTGCAATTGCAAACGGATCCGTCCCCCATTGACTTTCAATGTAAAGTCAGGATTATACCATCAGATCGGAGTTTTCTCCAATCCGATGGTATATTTTAACTTGAAGCGTCCCCATCACCATGGGAACGCCTCTATGTTAGAATATACCATCGGATTTGAGTTAGATCGTGAAACTCAGATCCAACAGTATATTCTAACACAGTGGCGTTCCCATGGTGATGGGGACGCTTCAAGTTAGAATATACTAAAAGAACTGTGTACATGACTGCCCCCTGCTGCCTGGCAGGTGCTGCCAGGCAGCAGGGGGCAGACCCCCCCCCTGTTTTTAACTCATTGGTGGCCAGTGCGGCCGCCCCCCCCCTCCCCCCCTGTTTTTAACTCATTGGTGGCCAGTGTGGCTGGCCCCCCCTCCCCCCCTGTTTTTAACTCATTGGTGGCCAGTGCGGCCGGCCCCCCCTCCCCCCCTGTTTTTAACTCATTGGTGGCCAGTGCGGCCGGCCCCCCCTCCCCCCCTGTTTTTAACTCATTGGTGGCCAGTGCGGCCGGCCCCCCCTCCCCCCCTGTTTTTAACTCATTGGTGGCCAGTGCGGCCGACCCTCCCTCCCCCCCCTGTTTTTAACTCATTGGTGGCCAGTGCGGCCGGCCTTTCCCCCCCCTGTTTTTAACTCATTGGTGGCCAGTGCGCCCCCCCCCCTAATTAAAATGACCGACCCCCCATCATTGGTGGCAGCGGAGAGTTCCGATCGGAGTCCCAGTTTAATCGCTGGGAATCCGATCGGTAACCATGGCAACCAGGACGCTACTGCAGTCCTGGTTGCCATGGTTACTTAGCACTTAGCAATTTTAGAAGCATTATACTTACCTGCGATGTATGTGACTGGCCGGGCGCTCCTCCTACTGGTAAGTGAAAGGTCTGTGCTATAAGCAATGCGACGCACAGACCTTTGACTTACCAGTAGGAGGAGCGCCGGGCCGGTCACAGACATCGCAGGTAAGTATAATGCTTCTAAAATTGCTACGTAACCATGGCAGCCAGGAATGCAGTAGCGTCCTGGTTGCCATGGTTACCAATCGGAGTCCCAGCGATTAAACTGGGACTCCGATCGGAACTCTCCGCTGCCACCAATGATGGGGGGTCGGTCATTTTAATTAGGGGGGTGAGGGGGGGCCGGCCGCACTGGCCACCAATGAGTTAAAAACAGGGGGGGTGAGGGGGGCCAGCCGCACTGGCCACCAATGAGTTAAAAACAGGGGGGAGGGAGGGGGGGGCCGGCCGCACTGGCCACTAATGAGTTAAAAACAGGGGGGGGAGGGGGGCCGGCCGTACTGGCCACCAATGAGTTAAAAACAGTGGGGGGGGAGGGGGGGCCGGCCGCACTGGCCACCAATGAGTTAAAAACAGGGGGGGGAGACAGCAGGGGGCAGTCATGTACACAGTTCTTTTAGTATATTCTAACTTGAAGCGTTTCCATCACCATGGGAACGCCTCTGTGTTAGAATATACTGTCGGATCTGAGTTTTCACGAAGTGAAAAATCAGATCTGAAAAAAACAGTTATGCAAACGGATCCGTTCTGAACGGATGCAAGCGTTTGCATTATAGGAGCGGATCCGTCTGTACAGACAACAGACGGATCCGCTCCGAACGCAAGTGTGAAAGTAGCCAAATTTGTATATTTATGGATTTTCACTTTTTCCCAATATATGGGATTGAACACTGAGATGGTATAGAAATGCAATGCGCTGAGATAAACAGTTTCTACCGCAGACAACAAAACTGTGTGCAGATTCAGTGAAATTTGTATATATATTGATTTTCACTTTTTCCCAATATATGGGATTGAACACTCAGACGGTATAGAAATGCAATGCGCTGCGATAAATGATTTCTGGTGCACTGGCAGCAGGCACAGTTTCATTGCGCCCAGTGCCACGACCTCTGCCTGAACCATCAGCATAACGCCGACTTCCCCGTCCCTTAGTGCTGGCCTTCTTCATATTTATGGATTTTTTACTGGTGTGCAGATTCTGTGAAATTTGTATATATATTGATTTTCACTTTTTCCCAATATATGGGATTGAACACTCAGATGGTATAGAAATGCAATGCGCTGCGATAAACGGTTTCTGCCGCAGACAACAAAACTGTGTGCAGATTCTGTGAAATTTGTACAGTACAGACCAAAAGTTTGGACACACCTTCTCATTCAAAGAGTTTTCTTTATTTTCATGACTATGAAGGCGTCAAAACTATGAATTAACACATGTGGAATTATATACATAACAAACAAGTGTGAAACAACTGAAAATATGTCATATTCTAGGTTCTTTAAAGTAGCCACCTTTTGCTTTGATTACTGCTTTGCACACTCTTGGCATTCTCTTGATGAGCTTCAAGAGGTAGTCCCCTGAAATGGTCTTCCAACAGTCTTGAAGGAGTTCCCAGAGATGCTTAGCACTTGTTGGCCCTTTTGCCTTCACTCTGCGGTCCAGCTCACCCCAAACCATCTCGATTGGGTTTAGGTCCGGTGACTGTGGACGCCACGTCATCTGGCGCAGCACCCCATCACTCTCCTTCATGTGAGCCCTTACTTTCAAGTTTTCCCAATTTTTCGGCTGACTGACTGACCTTCATTTCTTAAAGTAATGATGGCCACTCGTTTTTCTTTACTTAGCTGCTTTTTTCTTGCCATAATACAAATTCTAACAGTCTATTCAGTAGGACTATCAGCTGTGTATCCACCTGACTTCTCCTCAACTCAACTGATGGTCCCAACCCCATTTATATGCAAGAAATCCCACTTATTAAACCTGACAGGGCACACCTGTGAAGTGAAAACCATTTCAGGGGACTACCTCTTGAAGCTCATCAAGAGAATGCCAAGAGTGTGCAAAGCAGTAATCAAAGCAAAAGGTGGCTACTTTGAAGAACCTAGAATATGACATATTTTCAGTTGTTTCACACTTGTTTGTTATGTATATAATTCCACATGTGTTAATTCATAGTTTTGATGCCTTCATAGTCATGAAAATAAAGAAAACTCTTTGAATGAGAAGGTGTGTCCAAACTTTTGGTCTGTACTGTATATATATAGATTTTCACTTTATCGCAATATATAGGATTGAAGCACCTAGATGGTATAGAAATGCAATGCGCTGAGATAAACAGTTTCTACCGCAGACAACAAAACTGTGTGCAGATTCAGTGAAATTTGTATATATGTGGTAGGCAATTAAGAGTGCCGCATTTGTGTGAGGGGAGGCGGGGCGTTCACTATTTAAACCTGACCCTCCTCCCCCCACTTGTCGGTTCGAACGATTTCGAATCGGCTTGTGGGTTGGTGCCAGAGAAGGGCATGCGTCACTGGAGGATAGGGGGATTGGCTGCGTCGAGCTAGTCGCTACGGTGATTAGGTAGGCAAGGTGGCTTGCATATCCGTCTCGCTATGTATTACATGTGGGGCTGCCGAGCGTGCCGCCGGTCCCCAGCTGCGCTGGAGACTGCCCGCACTCCCGATCGCTTCCGGCACCCCGAGACAGGCACCCCGATCCGCTCCAGGCCCTGCGCTAAGCACCCCCGCTCCCACATGCAGCGTCCCCCAGGCAAGCACCCCTCACCTGTGGCTCAGCAGCGACGGGTCACGACGTCCGCTCGCATACCCTGAGCATCGGTCACGCCGGCAGTCGGCTCCACGACGCAGCGTTATATATCACTCACTCCCGTATCAGAACGTTCCGCCGTAGAGGAAAACGCTGTCCGCTCACACAGGGATCTATTCATTAGCTGCAATCAGTAAGCGGAGGTCCAGCTGCAGGATCAGGGGACGGAAGCTGAAACCTATAGGCGATTAATACGCCGCGGCTTTCCCTGTACAAATAGTCGATAGCGGTAGGCACGGGATGCAATGTTCCACATGGCGGAGCGCAAATCCCTCACAGCCGATCCTGATGCACGTTCTCCTGGTAATTACAATTAGCAAGGCAGTGAAGGTGGACATGCTTATGTGACTTTCAGTCATGTCTAGGAATCCGCTGCAGAATAAACTCGTCTTCTTTACTGCGCCAAACTCAGGCAAGACGAGATAAGCAGATACTCAGACATGTGCACTGTCTAACAAGTTATGATTTCAATGGTTAATTCTAACCTAGAAGGGAATCACTGGCTTGCTGCGCTCCAGCAGGTCCTGGCTTGAGAGAGGGCGGGGGATGGTCGACACCTACAGGCCCATACTGGTACTGCAGTCCAGGTGCAGGGCTCCTCTGCTCAGGCACAGTGGCTAGGTACTAAGGCAGGAGTATAAAAAAAATAAATAAATAAATAATAATATTTAAATCAAATTTGGAATATGTTCAAGGATCAAATATAAAGAGGGCTTCAAGGAAGGGGGCTGGCCACGTCACTTTGCGCACGCAGCCGGGCCGCCCGTAAGCCCATACGGTCAGTCAGGGGGTTGGTTCGGGCGCAGTCACAATAATCCGGTGGTTAGCTAGGGAGCGGTGGCATGAGTGAAGTGTCGCCCAGCTGGCGTGCACTCACTCACACGTCTGTTCTTGGTTGTTCAGGTCCACAGGTGGTGGGCTAACTTACGATACTGTGGGGTTCGTGGCTGTCATGGCCGCCAGGTGAGTCAGGGGTGGTGCATGCGGGGGCCAACCCCCTCTTTTCTCCTGCATAGGCCTGGGGGACGGGGGATGGTGGACTATTATGTCCAGGCCTCTGGCGCATCTCTTACAGGGTGGCGCCTACAGTCGTGGCCTTTGGTGGGGGGGAAAAGAAAAAAAAAAGAAAAAATAATAATAATGGTATAGATAGGAATGTTGCTTTGCCAGGTCTGTCACGACTACTGACTCCTTAGAAAGCCCTGCCACGACTGCAGGCATCAGTCTGTCACGACTACAGACCCGCTCTAAAGCCCTGCCACGACTGCAGGCATCAGTCTGTCACGACTACAGACTCGTTATAAATAGTGATGAGCGGCAGGTGCCATATTCGATTTCGGCGAAATTCGCGAATATTCGATAGAATATTCGTTTTATATTCGTCGAAATCGAATATTCGTCATTATTCTTGTTATCGCGATTAATATGCGATTTAAATAATCGCGTATTGCGATTTTAACTTAAAGGCTACTCTCCTATTGAAATAGCAATGCGATTAATTCAAGTTATAATAATCGAATTTCGATTTTAACTTAGCACTGCTATATTCAATATTCGTTAATTCTAGCTTAATATGGAATATAGCAGTGCTAAGTTAAAATCGAAATTCGATTATTATAACTTGAATTTATTTTTTATTTTTTAGTGTTATATTTTTTTCTTTCCCACTTCCCTAAAGTTGTTCTTACCTGTCCTTTGGATTCCTGGCTTCCTGGCTGCTCCAGTCAGTGCCCGTTGCCGCTTCTGCCGACTTCCGTGCTCATGGAGCGTCCCCATCACTATGGGAACGTCTCCATATACTAGAATGTACTGTCGGATTTGAGAATTACGTGAAAAATCGCAATTCGATTATTTCAAGTTATAATAATTGAATTTCGATTTTAACTTAGCACTGCTATATTTAATTCTAGCCTAATATGGAATATAGCAGTGCTAAGTTAAAAACGAAATTCGATTATTATAACTTGAATTAATCGAATTGCGATTTCAACTTGGACCTGGTTTACTATGGTTGGTTTGGTAGAATTAGCGAATATGACGAATGTATTCGTCATATTCCACAAAACGAAGATAACGAAGTATTCTGCATCTTCGTTTTAGCTACCTTTTCATCAACTTCGCTAATTCTAGCAATCAAATAGGAAAGTTTACTATAGAGACAGCTGTGTTTAATTCGCTATGCGATTATTTTACTTTGCTTTTTTTTTTAAATAGAATAATTATAATAATTATCAGGTATTCTAATTATTCTATTTTTTTTTTTAAAAGCAGTCATATAATCGCATAGCGAATTAAACTTAGCTGTCTCTATAGTAAACTTTCCTATTTGATTGCTAGAATTAGCGAAGTTGATGAATAGGTAGCTAAAACGAAGATGCAGAATACTTCGTTATCTTCGTTTTGTGGAATATGACTAATACATTCGTCATATTTGCTAATTCTACCAAGCCAACCATAGTAAACCAGGTCCAAGTTGAAATCGCAATTCGATTAATTCAAGTTATAATAATCGAATTTCGTTTTTAACTTAGCACTGCTATATTCCATATTAGGCTAGAATTAAATATAGCAGTGCTAAGTTAAAATCGAAATTCGATTATTATAACTTGAATTAATCGAATTGCGATTTTTCACGTAATTCTCAAATCCGACAGTACATTCTAGTATATGGAGACGTTCCCATGGTGATGGGGACGCTCCATGAGCACGGAAGTCGGCAGAAGCGGCAACGGGCACTGACTGGAGCAGCCAGGAAGCCAGGAATCCAAAGGACAGGTAAGAACAACTTTAGGGAAGTGGGAAAGAAAAAAATATAACAATAAAAAAAAACGAATATTCGAAATATAGAATTTATATCACTATATTTGAAATATTCGCGAATTAGCGAAGTGCCGATATTCGCGAAAAAAATTCGATATTCGAATATTTGCACTCAACACTAGTTATAAAGTCCTGCCACGACTGCAGGCATCAGTCTGTCACGACTACAGACCCGTTATAAAGCCCTGCCACGACTGCAGGCATCAGTCTGTCACGACTACAGACTCGTTATAAAGTCCTGCCACGACTGCAGGCATCAGTCTGTCACGACTACAGACCCGCTCTAAAGCCCTGCCACGACTGCAGGCACAAATCCGTTACGACTACAGACTCATTATTAAGACCGGCCACGACTGCAGGCATTAGTCTCATGTCAACAGACTCATGAGGTAATACTACCACGTCTACAGGCGATGGTCCGTTACCGCTACTCTCGATGTAGGGTCCCCTCACGACTACAGGGGCTAGTCGGTCACATCCACAGACTCGGTCGCACTCCCGTTAACTACAGGCACTGGGTGGGCATCTACGGGTAGTTGCGTCACGACTACGCACGTGGGTCAGCCACGGCCTGGGAGGTCAGCCTTCACGGTCACAGGTAGGTCCAGTTAGGCTTCAGTCTCCCAGCGGGTTCCAGTCACAATATCCAGCCCCTAGGTGAGGGGGGGCACTCCCGCACCGGCGCACAATGCCAGGGAGCTGTGCGGCTCCTCACGCGGCACACGGTTCAAACCAGCGGGGGCCGGGGCCCATGGTAAAGGAAGGGCTCCCTCTGATCCGGTGCACATTGCCAGGGAGTGGCGCTGCTCCCCACGCGGTACGAGTGTCCAGCCGGCGGTGGGTCGGCCCTAGCTGAGGAGGGGTCTCCCCCGCACTGATGCATTCTGCCAGGGAGCAGCGTGAGCTCCCCACGCGGCTGGGGGGTAAGGCTCCTCATCTTCAATAAAGTCTGGCACGGGCCGCCGTGCCGTTAGGTAGGCAGGGATCAGGGGAAGGAGTACTAGGCTCGGTCAGAGGGAGCAGATCATAGGCGGTGGCTGGCTTCCTGCTGCCGGCCGTACATTAGGTTCCAAGGGGGTTATTTAGGCACAGGATGTTAGTTAGTCCGTGCAGGTGATCTGCGTTATACCATGCTCTTCATGCTCGTACTCAGAGCTGTGCCCATACGAGAGCTGCTTAAGTGGTTGATAGTGAAAAAGAAAAATATATATATGTGTAAGGCCGATTCATTGGCCTGTATTTGTGGGAGGGGCTTGGCTGCCTATATCAGCGGCCGGCGCCCTCCCACACGTGTACGGCGTACAGAGTTCCGGAGCGTGCGTTGTACCTGACAGTCCTGCCGAACAGGCCAGGTAAGTCGATGTCCGGTGGTGCGGTCGGCCCCGTTGGTAAGCGGGTCCCACGCTCCGGACCACTTCACATGCCCTCGTTCGTCCGACGGAGGTGGTGGAGCCGACGTGGCGCTCCCCCCTCCGCCGCTTAGGTCAGGCGTGGTGGTCGCTCGCCGGCGGGGGGCGGGGCCTACGGCCAGGAGAGACCCCGTCCACCTCTTCAGGCCACCTCCCACGCTCCATGTTCAGCTGGTACTGCCCGCTTCCCCACGTGGTGGGCGTGGCCCTCAGCGGCGGGCCGGCCCCCCAGTTGGGGCGCCCCTGCCATGAGCGCTCCGTCGGGGAGCGGGGCGGCTCCATGCGGCCTCTCCTTGCCACAATCAGGGTGGGGCAAGGCCACACAGCCCCCCCCCCTCCCGTCTCTGTCCAAGCCAGGAGGCGCCACCGTGTCCCCACGCGGCGGAGATGCCCAGCCGGCTGTGGGTCGGCCCCTCTAAAAAAGGGGGGCACCACCGCACTGGGCACTCCACCAGGGAGCGGTGGGCCTCCCACGCGGCACGTTGCTAAATTGGTAAAGGGGGAAGGCTGCGTCAGGTTAAGCTTCCCCCTGTTCCAAATCATGCCAGGGGGCAACGCCGTTTCCCCACGCGGTGGAGGCGCTCAGCCGGCGGAGGGTCGGCCCTCAGACGGCAGGAGGGCACCCTCGCACTGAGCACTCCACCAGGGACCGGTGAGGCCCCCCACGCGGCATTTCCGTTATCGGCAGGGATAGGCCCTCACCACCGGGGGCCCTCCCTGTGTCGGTTCATGCCTGAGGGCTGCGCGGCTCCCCACGCGGCAGGAGTGCTCAGCCGGCGGGCGGGCCAGCCATCGAACGCAAGGGGCCCCCCCGCACTGCGCACCCTGCCAGGGACTCGCGTTAGCTCTCCACGTGGCACAAAAAATTGTGAGGCGCGAGCCGTTGCTCAAAGGTACCCCCCTACTTGGTCCTCGGTGCCAGGGAGCTCCGCGCTCCCCACGCGGTTCACGGTGGAGCACGGTGGGGGACGCAACGGCCCGCGCCTCGCACACACCTAAAGTCTGGCACGGGCCGCCGTGCTGCTTAGGTAGGTAGGGGTTCGTCACAAACGACAGACAGAGACGGGGGGTGGACAACGTCAATCAATGCCACCCCCATCCATTGATCAAATCCACAGCCCACAGCTCGCGCTCCATCAGTTGTATCTCGTGCATTGACTGGTTTCTTTGTGTTGTTTGTTTCCCAGGTCTGAAAGAAAAAAAAAAAAAACACAAGAGAAGTCAGCCTAGGATTTCACTCGAGTTTTCTTTTGAACGAGGTAGTGGGGGTTCACACCAGTGGCGGGAGGTGTTGATTGTTAGCAAGGGAGTGGTCTCATGCACTGTTTTACGTTCAGGTTGTTCCGTTTCCAAAAAAAAAAAACGTCCGCGGGGTTTCAGAGCGCAGAGTTCCTCAGTTGGTAAGTAAGTTAGGTCTCCTAGCGTGTACTTCCGGGTGGCGGTCCTGGCCACTCTTTCACGGCCATTCTGGGATTAGTGTGCGTGCTTCACAGGGACAGTGCACCGTTTCTACCACGTTGTCAAACAGCTTCACGGACACGGGTGGTCGCCCAGGGTAGTCGGTCACCTTGCGTTATTGTTTCCACAGCTGCGATGTCGCACGCGTCTGACATTATGGAAGCATCAGTGCATGAAAACGCTGCAGGGTCGTCCGAAGGGGGCAGTACGCTATCCCTGCGTGCATGGACTATTCCCAAGCTGATGGCGGAGCTGACGAGGCGGGGCGTTCCGTTCCCGGCATCTGCCAGGAAAGCGGAGCTATACCGGCTATGGAAAGACTCCCTGGTGCCCAGCAGCGGTGATCCCCCCGCAACCACGATACAAACATCGCTGGCCCAATTACACCTCATGCTGAACAATTTGACGTCGGCCGTCACGTCCATACAGGCTAGACTAGAGTCAGTCGAGGCTCACAACTTAGCAGTGTCGGTCTCTTCACCCGAGCCTCCGGTCGCCTCCACCTCTGCCGCGGCAGACATTCGCACTGCCCAGCCAGTCCCCAACGTGACTCCGTCTCATTTTGTCCCCATCAGCATCAGAAAGGACATCTTAGAGGGTAGGGACGTCAATCTCGCTTCTCTACTAATAGCCTCCAGGGACCTTTCTGACAACAAGGTCATAGCTTGCGGGGAAGTGTCGGTGGTCCTGAGAAGCCGCGACCACCGGCTCAATCGCAAATTGAACATTCCAGAGTTCGTCATGGCTTTCAGCCTTTTCAGGGACGTCATTTGTACTGCCAGGCCGGACAGGAGGGAGGAACTATACCTGTACCTCTTTCGGGTCACAGAATTGGGTCATAGGTATGGTGGGAACGCGTTCTATGATTACCACTGTTCGTTCTCAGCCAAAGCTGCTGCGGCCCTGTCCCAGTTTCAACATGTCACAGACTGGTCCGTCCTGGACACAGAGTTGTTCTGCAGACACTTTGCAGGCCTGAAAGCTCCCTCCTGTTCTGCCTGTCAGTCTATCTTTCACTCAGTAGAGTGGTGCCATAAGTCGGCTGTCAGCACGACATCATACCCCTCCGGCTCTTCAGCGGGACCACTCAACATCTTCAGACCCCCCAATTCGGTAGATAAACTAGGACGACTCATTGTCCAGTTAGGTAGGGCCCAGATATGCAACAATTTTAATTACGCGTCTTGTAATTTCGGGCAATGCCGTTTGTTGCATATCTGTACCAACTGCTTCAGGGCCCACCCCCGAGTAGCTTGCTCATTAAAATCGGTGAAGAATTACATGAGCGTGGTCAATACTAGTCACCTACAGCTACAATTGCAAGGTCATCATAATCCAGGGTTTGTGCAGTTTCTGGTATCAGGGTTTCATGAGGGTTTCCACACGGGGTTAATCACGACCCCAGAGGTCACACACGAGTGTAGGAACCTTCAGTCAGCCGAAAGGAATCCTGGCTCAGTAGACACACTCATAGAGTCCGAGTTAGACAAAGGGTTCTTAATTGGTCCTTTCGAAGTGCCCCCATTTCAACGGTGGAGAGTCAGTCCCGTGGGGGTCGTCACAGGCAAGTTCAGTAAGAAGGAGAGACTCATCATTGACTTGTCTGCCCCACATGGTTCCCAGGTTCCCAGCCTCAACTCCCTCATTCCTTCGGAAGAAGTTGGTATGAGGTATTCTTCCATAGACCAGGCCATCGCCATCATCATGAAGACAGGTCCCGGGTCCGTGTTGTCCAAAGCAGATATATCGGACGCCTTTAAATTGCTCCCCATCATGCCAGCACTCTGGCAATGGCACGGTATCAGGTGGAGAGGCCTGTATTATTTCGCCACAAAACTCACCTTTGGTTCTAAGAGCAGCCCCTGGCTCTTCGATCAGCTGGCTCAAGCCCTTCACTGGGTTCTGGTACACAAGGTTCGCTGCGAATTCGTCATCCATTACTTAGATGACTTCCTGCTGATTGAGAGGCCAGGGGCTGCTCCTCTGGGGCTGGGGAAGCTGCTAAGGTGTTTTTCCCAGTTGGGGGTACCAGTTTCTTCCAAGAAAGTAGAGGGCCCGTCCACCGTCATCACCTTTCTGGGCATCGAGTTAGACTCCCGACGCATGTTAGCCAGGTTGCCTGCGGACAAGCTAGCGAGAGTCAGAGAAGTGATCCACAGGTTTTCAGTCACGTCAGTGGTCACTAAGACTGATCTTCAGTCGCTGCTGGGCATGTTAAATTTTGCCATGCGCATCATTCCGCAGGGCAGAACGTTCATATCCCGCCTGCTGGCGCTCTTAAGCACCGCCCCAGAACAGGACAGCCCAGTGCGTCTGGACGGTCAGGCCTTAGCGGATCTCCGTATGTGGGACCATTTTCTGGACCGGTGGAATGGGGTGTCCCTATTCGTTCCCGAGCTGTCGTGTCAGTCCCCCTTAGTCTTTTCAGACGCGGCGGCCGGCACAGGGTTTGCCGCTATATTTGGCACTCACTGGGTTGCAGACGGATGGTAGCTGCTCACATATGGGGCAGTCTTTGGGCGAATCAGTCCGTCCTGTTCGTGACTGACAACGCAGCCGTGGTAGACATCATAGACAGTGGGTCATCAAAGTCAAGTCAAAGTTAGTACAGCTCTCCCTACACCACCATTTCCACGTTCATAGCGCGCATATGCCAGGTGAGCGAAACTTGGCTGCCGACGCCTTATCGAGAGCTAACTTTTCCCGTTTCTTTCAGGTCATGCCAGAGGCAGATGCGACAGGCGCCACCGTTCCTCCTCACGAGTCCTTAATGTTAGCGTAATTGACCATCTTGAGACGGCCCACGCTCTGATTCGCAATTCCCTCTCGCCCAACACGACCAGAGCGTACCACACCGGGTGGAAGATGTTCCGCAGGTTCCAGGGGGAATGTCCTCAGGGGGAATCCAGTTTTTCAGATCACATCCTGGCATTCATTGGCTATTGCCACTCAGTGCACAAGCTCTCCCACAGTACGGTGAGGTCGTACCTAGCGGGTGTACAACATTTCCTCTCTGTTAGTCATCCCGAACGACCATCAGTGTTCGCCATGCACGCTGTCAAAGCCGCACTCAAGGGCTTAAGCAAATGCGGACATCAAGGCCAAGGGCGTAGGCAGGCGGTCACCGGGCCCCTTTTCCGCAGTCTATCTGACGTCCTGGACAGTAATCCTTTCGGGGTTTTGCCCAGCCTGGTACTCAAATCTGCCATCTATTTAGCCTTTTACGGCTTTCTGAGGCCTGGGGAGTTCACTTGTTCTTCCGGCAGTGGCAAGTTCCTCACGGTCAGCCAGCTGGTCCAGAACACCGAGGGGTTCACGTTACTGCTCAGGACGTCCAAGACCTCCCAGGTGGGCCCCCCTGTCCCGGTGTCCTTCTTCCCCACGTCACACCAATGGTGCCCCGTCACGGTGCTCCGTCAGCTACGGTCCGCCTTGTCGGGGTCTGGGCCTAACAGTCCACTGTTGCCCTTCGGGGTGGTTCCACTCACTACCCATCAGTTCGTATCCCACGTCAGGTCACTGGTGGCCAGCCTGGGCCGTGACCCCTCCACTATTTCAGGGCATTCGTTCCGCATAGGCGCTGGGTCAGCAGCATCCAAGAATCAAGTACCAGCACACGTCATTCAGAAATTAGGGCGTTGGCACTCGGCATGTTTCACCCGTTACATACCTCACCCCGATACTGAAATGTCAACAGCTTTTCAGAACCTGGCTTTATAATAACCTCGCAATAAATTACTTTTGCCTATCAGTATGTCTTTTGCCCTCTTTCAGGCGTCCCTCCACGACGCGGTTGCGGCACAACTCTGACCGCTTAGGGTTAGGTATCCCTGGTAGGGTCAGGTACGTACCTGGTGGCCACGACCACAAGTGTAAGGCCGATTCATTGGCCTGTATTTGTGGGAGGGGCTTGGCTGCCTACATCAGCGGCCGGCGCCCTCCCACACGTGTACGGCGTACAGAGTTCTCCCTCCCACCCAGCCCCCTTTTCCTGCTACTCTTAAAGGGGATGCCCTCTTTCAGGCGTCCCTCCACGACGCGGTTGCGGCACAACTCTGACCGCTTAGGGTTAGGTATCCCTGGTAGGGTCAGGTACGTACCTGGTGGCCACGACCACAAATATATATATATATATAAAAAAATATATATAAAATAAATAATACATTTTTGAGTCTCTCACGCATGGCTTCTCCGTTTTAGGTTTACACATATGACTCCGCCATCTGAGTCTCTCACGCATGGCTTCTCCGTGTTAGTTTTACACATATGGATCTGCCATTAGAGTCTCTCACGCATGGCTTCTCCGTTTTAGGTTTACACTTATGACTCCGCCATTAGAGTCTCTCACGCATGGCTTCTCCGTTTTAGGTTACACATATGACTCCGCCATTAGAGTCTCTCACGCATGGCTTCTCCGTGTTAGTTTTACACATATGGATCTGCCATTAGAGTCTCTCACGCATGGCTTCTCCGTTTTAGGTTTACACTTATGACTCCGCCATTAGAGTCTCTCACGCATGGCTTCTCCGTTTTAGGTTACACATATGACTCCGCCATTAGAGTCTCTCACGCATGGCTTCCCCGTTTTAGGTTACACATATGACTCCGCCATTAGAGTCTCTCACGCATGGCTTCTCCGTTTAGGTTATACATATGACTCCGCCATTAGAGTCTCACGCATGGCTTCTCTGTTTTAGGTTATACATATGACTCCGCCATTAGAGTCTCTCACGCATGGCTTCCCCGTTTTAGGTTACACATATGACTCCGCCATTAGAGTCTCTCACGCATGGCTTCTCCATGTGAGTTTTACACATACGACTCCGCCATTAGTCTCTCACGCCTGGCTTCTCCGTTTTAGGTTGGCACATATGACTCCGTCATTAGAATCTCTCACGCATGGCTGCTCCGTTTTAGGTTTACACATATGACTCCGCCATTAGAGGCCCTCACGCATGGCTGCTCCGTTTTAGGTTTACACATATGACTCCGCCATTAGAGTCTCTCACGCATGGCTTCTCCGTTTTAGGTTACACATATGTCTCCGCCATTAGAGTCTCACGCATGGCTTCCCCGTTTTAGGTTACACATATGACTCCGCCATCTGAGTCTCACACATGGCTTCTCCGTTTTAGGTTTACACATATGACTCCGCCATTAGAGTCTCTCACGCATGGCTTCCCCGTTTTAGGTTACACATATGACTCCGCCATCTGAGTCTCACGCATGGCTGCTCCGTTTTAGGTTTACACATATGACTCCGCCATTAGAGTCTCTCACGCATGGCTTCTCCGTTTAGGTTCACACATATGACTCCGCCATTAGAGTCTCTCACGCATGGCTTCTCCGTTTAGGTTCACACATATGACTCCGCCATTAGAGTCTCTCACGCATGGCTTCCCCGTTTTAGGTTACACATATGACTCCGCCATTAGAGTCTCTCACGCATGGCTTCTCAATGTGAGTTTTACACATACGAGTCCGCCATTAGTCTCTCACGCCTGGCTTCTCCGTTTTAGGTTGGCACATGTGACTCCGTCATTAGAATCTCTCACGCATGGCTGCTCCGTTTTAGGTTTACACATATGACTCCGCCATTAGAGTCTCTCATGCATGGCTTCTCCGTTTTAGGTTACACAAATGACTCCGCCATCTGAGTCTCTCACGCATGGCTTCTCCGTTTTAGTTTTACACATATGACTCCGCCATTAGAGTCCCTCACGCAGAGCTTCTCCGTTTTAGTTTTACACATATGACTCCGCCATTAGAGTCCCTCACGCAGAGCTTCTCCGTTTTAGTTTTACACATATGACTCCGCCATTAGTCTCTCACGCATGGCTCCGCCATTAGTCTCTCACGCATGGCTTCTCCGCTTTAGGTTTACACACAGGACTCCGCCATTAGAGTCTCTCACGCATGGAGATTAAAAAAAAAAAAAAAAGGGGGCCTATCACTCACCTATTGGGCTTTGTCAGGGTTTTTGCCACTCTCAATTAAACTTGTCCTATAGCATTGTTAACTATACATGGCAGGTATTCAGCACCATTGGTACAGGCTACATCCGGACCTACCGTCACTCTTCTCCGCCCACCCGATCAAAGCGGCGTTGAAGGGTTTGTGCAAGATGTCTGTTGTGAAACGACATGGGCGTCAGCCATTTACCGGTAGCTTGTTCAGGCCATGACAGGCAAACTGCAGGGGCAAACCGTTCGGGCCACAGGTTAGCGCTCTGGTAGAAACAGCCTTGTACCTGGCCTTCTATGGATTCCTCAGGTCAGGCGAGCGCATGGGCACCAATACGCTGGCTGGGTGCCTGCGGAAAGGTCAGCTCATCCGGCGGGGGTCCATCTATGTCCTCACCTTGGCCTCGTCCAAGACTTCACGGCCGGGGCAACCAGTGGCGGTCAGATACTTTCCCACGGACAGCAGATGGTGTCCGGTGCAGGCCTTGGAGGCTTGGCTGCGTAGTATTTAGTCCAAGCGGCATGTTCTCCCGTACTCGAACTAGGCAATGCCCGGCTAACCACCGCGGCCTTTCTTACGTACATTCAGGTTAGTTGACAGGTTCAGGGGTCGGTCCTCGCTGGATCACAGGACATTCCTTCCACATGGGCGCGGCAGCAACGGCGTCCATGCATTAGGTGCCAGTACATGTCATCAAACGGTTGGGTCGTCGCAGTTCCGCGTGTTCCATGCGTAATATCCCGGATCCTTATACGAAATATCATTGGCTTTCGAGTTTTGGTCTGTAGTTTCTGTTATCAAGTTTTCTAACTCCTATGCATGGTTCTTTTGGCCCCTTTAGGCTACCCTTCTATAAGCAGTTCCGGCATAACTCTGCTGCTTCTAGGTTGGGGGGGTGGAGTATAGGCTTAGGTAGGGTACCCTCTCAGCATGAGCCGATCCGAGCACAAGTGGTAGGCAATTAAGAGTGCCGCATTTGTGTGAGGGGAGGCGGGGCGTTCACTATTTAAACCTGGCCCTCCTCCCCCCACTTGTCGGTTCGAACGATTTCAACCCACCCAGGAGCCCTCCCTTCTTTCAGGTCTCATCATTGGGGTAGCCCCCTTTAGGCTACCCTTCGATAAGCAGTTCCGGCACAACTCTGCTGCTTCTAGGTTGGGGGGGGTGGAGTATAGGCTTAGGTAGGGGACCCTCTCAGCATGAGCCGATCCGAGCACAAATTGATTTTCACTTTTTCCCAATATATGGGATTGAAGCACTCAGATGGTATAGAAATGCAATGCGCTGCGATGAACAGTTTCTGCCACAGACAAAAAAACTGGGTGCTGTTTTCACTGATATTCTTCCTATCTATGCCCCTGATACACAGAAGGTATTGCACAGATGTCTGAAGTCACTGCAGACACCTTCTATTAAGATAGCCAATGAAGTGAATTATTTGTAAATAATAAAAAAAAAGTGCAAATCTGCACTTTACATTTCTGCCAACACACACAGTAGTCCTAAAAAGGACTTTTGGGTCTTTGAAACATCTTTAAAATGAGTAATTTGCAAACACTATCTCCCTACACTGTCTGTTCCTTCCCAACAGCAGCTCTCCCTGACTCACAATGAGCCGAACCCACATGACGTGTTCCGGCCAGCCAATCACTGTAATGCCAGTAGAAAACATGGCTAATGGCATTATAGTGATGGCAATACTTACCAGCATGTTTATTGGCTGCTTAGAAGGTGCCAAACGTGCGGGGAGGAGACTCGAGCTTGGCGCTCGAGCACATGTGGTACTCGGCCGAGCGCTCGGATCTGCCGAGCATAGCGATGCTCGAGTCGAACCAGTACTCGGCCGAGCATGCTCGATCATCACTAGTTATCACTCACAATCTGATATAAATGTATCACTCACAATATTATAACAATGTATTACTCACAGAATAAACAGAATGGTCATAATATACCATAAGATGACAATCTATCACTCACCTGCAGCTGCTATGGGAGTCCAGTGTCAGATGTGAAGGCTCATTCTCAATATATAGGAGGTTTATCCGGATATTGTTTAATTGATGGTTGAACATTGAAATTCTTCCTCCAGGTAAGTTAAACATCATATGAATCCTCCATTATTACTGTTCCAATGTCTACAAATCTGATGACGTAGGAAGCAATAAATAATACAGTGTGAAGGTTGCCCAGTTTAGACAATAGAGTTATAGATTCCATACTCTTCTTTTATTCTACCAGGCAGGGTTACACAGACTTCCCGTAGCACCAGTACATCCTCCTGAGGTCGAGAAGAAGACACACCTGTTTGCAGGTGACTTTGGTGCCAATTGCTTACCACTGGAGTTTATTCCTTCTGGGATGATTCAGCCATTATCTAAAAGATCCTTTGGCTGATATGCCCTCTGATGTAATGATAACTCAACCCCTCAACATAGAAATTGCAACACCAAGAAAAAGTCATGGAATTATGGAAATCACAGGACGGATAGATATGTTTATAATATGCAAATGTTAAAACAGTAGAAACAAAATATTCAAAACACCTTGATTTATTCAGTTTTGAGTATGAGCACCAAACACGAAAATACAGGTATCTTACACAATTTGGCATACACTTAGGCACACAAATCATCAAGATTGCAATTGCTAACCAACTATGTTCTAGATGTACTTGATGAGAGACAGGTCCAGAGACGCTGCAGGCCATGGAAGCATGTTTAGACCACACAGACTGCTCACAGTAGCACGGGCAACATGCGGCCTGGGGTTTTTACTGTTGAAAAAAAGGATCCTGGGACACTTTGGAGAAATGACTGTACCACAGGTTTCACAAACAAATCAATGTAACAAAGAGCTGTTTGTGTACCAGAAATAAAGACTGGAGGCGTTCATCTACCAAACATTATGCCATGCCACACTATAATCCCGGGAGTAGGACCAGTGGAAGGTTCCCTTGTGAAGGCCTCTTCATCATGTTGCCCACTTGGTCTTCAGACCAATCTCCAACTATCATTGCATCCGAGACAAAATTTGGACTCATCCCTGAAAAGGACTGACCTCCATTCCCATCTTGCTGTGCATCATGATAGCCTTTGAAAGCTGGTCGTAGGAAGGTCGCAGCCCAATCAGGGATGCCATTATCTGGGAAACTTTTGGATTTTCCAAATCTTAAAGATGGTCTCTTTGGCCGGGTGGTTCGTTTACTTTAATGATAGTATTATTTAACATTTTAATTATAATTTTTTTTTATGCACTTATATAGCACTACTATATTCATCAGCGCTTTACAGAAATTAGTATCTACCTGTCCCCAATGGGGCTCACAATCTAACATCCTATCTGTATGTCTTTGGAGTGTGAGGGTAAACCAGAGAACCTGGAGGAAACCCATACAAACACAGGGAGGACATACAAACTCCATGAAATTGTTGCCCTTGGTCGGATTTGAACCTAGGACCCCAGCGCTGCAAGGCACCAGTGCTGACCACTGAGCCACCATATGTACTGTATGTATATTAGTTTTAGGACATGGTAGAAAGACGTCCTCAGCGAAAAAGCACACATTCAATATTGAGGACTTTTAGTACACAGGCATAGCATGATCTTGACTTCAAAATGGCCGCATGTCATTCTGGACAGACTACACATACATATTTAAAAACGTGGCCTGGACGTTTCATTGGTGCGCATAATACTGTATTAGATAGAGGGAAAATGTCTAGGGAAGAGCTCGATAACTTTTATTAGCACAGATGGATGCCTCAGGGTTTCGAAAGTAGACTTATTAATGCCAAAGGATGATAACATTGCCAGGTGACATAGATCAGAATAGACACTGGTCCTATTCAGCTCAAGCTTCAGCCAAAAAAGATTTATGACAGCAGTAAGGGAAGATTGCACTACTCCGGTTATACTGTGGAAATCTCTTAATATCTAATGGGTATTTTTTTAGAACTAACTTTGTCTTTATGCCCCAAAATCAATGATTTTAGAAAGAAGCAAATAATGCTTGTTGTATATAGAGTCTTGGGCTATATTATAACCAAGAGGTATTAACTTTTAACCTGCTGACACTTTTGCAACAAACCCCACCTATGCAGGGGCGGACTGGAAACTTAAAGTGTCCCTGGAAAAAAAAACTAAAAGTGGCCCCATGTTGTAGACGGGTCCAAGTTGACAGAAGGTGGGACAACAGAAGTAGGCAGGACCAACAATACCACAAAATTGTCACAGGTGTGAACCCACTGTGCCACTGACTGGCTAAACTCCGGAGGGGCGTGTCTAAGCAACTACCTGGTTTTCACTAGAGCCTCAGTTGGCGAGGATAGACTTGATCCGTAAGGGTAGTTGCCAGGGGCTACTCCAGAGCAATCCCCGAGTCAGTTGCAGCTGGTCAGGGCAGACCAGGAGATACTTGAGTAGGTACCAGAAGTACCAGCGTAGTCAGGCGGCCACAAGGAGCAACGGTGCAGGTGTGAAGGATGAGGCAGACACGTGCTCAGTCAGGCAATAGGTCAGGGCAGGCGGAACAGTACGGTCAGGCAATCCGGGTCGGCAACAGGAGAGTCAAAGCAAGCATGCAGGGATCAGATGATAAGCAGAGTCCAGGAACGAAGTATAGATCAGGAGCACACGTGAGTATCAGGAACCAGAAAACACAAGGACCTTGACACTGAGGCATCTGGGAAGGGGTCTGAGCCACTTAAGTATATGCAGTAGAGCTAGGGTTGGTCAGCGAGGTCACCTGACCCAACCCACACAGCCCAGGGAGTGATGCGCTCCACCCATAGAGCATTGTAATACGAAACCAGCCCAACTCATGCTGTGTCCAGGGCTGAATGGAAGCTGTGGAGCGGAATCCTCAGAAGCAATAACACCTACACAAACAGAGCCCAGGACTGCAGCGGTGAATAGGAAGCACCGACCAGAGGTCACCGCTGAACTTGGGCCCCAGGACCGGGGGAACAGCGGCGTACAGCAACCGCTGTTACAAAAATAACCCCCCAGCAGAACCAAATACCACAGTGCAGCACAAAATAACCCCCCAGCAGAGCCTAATACCACAGTGCACTACAAAATATTACCCCAGTGGAACCAAAAACCACAGTGCACTACAAAATACCACCCCAGCAGAACCAAATACCACAGGGCACTACAAAATACTGCCACCCATGTTATAGTATGAAACTGTATCATCGTCCTGAGCAATACAGTTGAATTCAGGTGATTAATTAATTCTGAAAGCATCATATCTTTATATACCTGGCTGACAGCCATAACGAGGGCTGGAGCAGCCTCTGAGGCATCGACCCAACGGGAAATTTTCCTGTAGGGGCTATGGCCAGTCCACCCATGCACCTATGGATGGGATTGGCGCCTTTCTTAGATTTTTATGTTTGTTCCTATGAATGTAACAAACTTTCACTTTGGTGATGCAGCATTGATTCCTCAGAACCCTTTGGCAAAACTATACACAATGAGGATATGATAATTAAAACGTAACTTTTACTTAATTAGTTAAAATATATAGGTATTCAAATTGGAATAACTGGTGAGAAGAAAATCAAATAATTAAATGTCTCTTATCAATCAGGGTAGGTCTTACCACATTAGATGTAATCTTCTGGTCACATACAGTACAGACCAAAAGTTTGGACACACCTTCTCATTCAAAGAGTTTTCTTTATTTTCATGACTATGAAAATTGTAGATTCACACTGAAGGCATCACAACTATGAATTAACACATGTGGAATAATATACATAACAAACAAGTGTGAAACAACTGAAAATATGTCATATTCTAGGTTCTTCAAAGTAGCCACCTTTTGCTTTGATTACTGCTTTGCACACTCTTGGCATTCTCTTGATGAGCTTCAAGAGGTAGTCCCCTGAAATGGTTTTCACTTCACAGGTGTGCCCTGTCAGGTTTAATAAGTGGGATTTCTTGCCTTATAAATGGGGTTGGGACCATCAGTTGCGTTGAGGAGAAGTCAGGTGGATACACAGCTGATAGTCCTACTGAATAGACTGTTAGAATTTGTATTATGGCAAGAAAAAAGCAGCTAAGTAAAGAAAAACGAGTGGCCATCATTACTTTAAGAAATGAAGGTCAGTCAGTCAGCCGAAAAATTGGGAAAACTTTGAAAGTAAGGGCTATTTGACCATGAAGGAGAGTGATGGGGTGCTGCGCCAGATGACCTGGCCTCCACAGTCACCGGACCTGAACCCAATCAAGATGGTTTAGGGTGAGCTGGACCGCAGAGTGAAGGCAAAAGGGCCAACAAGTGCTAAGCATCTCTGGGAACTCCTTCAAGACTGTTGGAAGACCATTTCAGGGGACTACCTCTTGAAGCTCATCAAGAGAATGCCAAGAGTGTGCAAAGCAGTAATCAAAGCAAAAGGTGGCTACTTTGAAGAACCTAGAATATGACATATTTTCAGTTGTTTCATACTTGTTTGTTGTGTATATAATTCCACATGTGTTAATTCATCGTTTTGATGCCTTCATAGTCATGAAAATAAAGAAAACTCTTTGAATGAGAAGGTGTGTCCAAACTTTTGGTCTGTACTGTACATAAGAAGAATGTTCATCAGTGGATTTTTTTTTTTCAGTCTTATACTGATTGAAGAATGATACTGGTTCAGAGCCCCAGTATATGTCGAGGGACATATAGATGACTGGCCCTAGAGTCACCCTAGGGGCATAAAAGTTGAGGATAGAGCCCTATTAGTCCCTGCCTAACACATACAGAGCACCTGGCCCGATAGGGGTGAACAGGTCAGGAAGCTGTCCCTGAGGTGGCCATATCCCCAACAATATCCCTCTCTCATGTTTCATTTACAATACAAGTCAATTTGTTAAACACTTCTATCAGACAAAGATTGTTACAAAGTCCTTTTGGGTGACACCACTGATACATATAAACAAGAACTCAAGGAGATTCTTGATGATGCTAAAATTAATAATGTCATCAATCGGGATCAGCATAAGTTTATTTTTCCACAGCACCCACAAATTGCAACCTTTTACAGTCTCCCGAAAATACATAAGGGCTATAGTCCCTTAAAGGGGAGAACTATTGTTTCGTTTATAGGGAGCCTCAGTCAGAATATAGAAATATATGTTAATAAAATACTGGCTCTATTTGCAACATCTCTACCACCATAAATCAGAGACACAGGGGATCTCCTTAAACAATTAGATGGCATCCAACTGGACATTAACTATATTTTTGCCAGCATAGACGTGGAGCCGCTGTATTCATCTATACCCCATGAATTGGGACTGCATGCCGTCGAATACTATTTATCATCACTGGGGTGCCAATACCATCAGCATAACCAGTTTGTTCTTCAACTACCTAAATTCTCACCATAAACTTTTTTCTGTTTAACAATAAGTTCTACACCAGCTGAGGGGCACTGCGATGGGGGGTTCATATTCCCCATCATATGCAAATGTGTTCCTGGGCTGGTGGGAGAGACCTCTCTTCTTTGGAGACGACACAGGAATAAATTAGACCCTATCTGGGAAAGAATTTAACAATACACAATCACATAGCTACAGGCTAATTTCCTTTCTTGTCCCAGATAATAAAATGTAACTTTTAATGATTTGCCTTAAATGAAGTCAGCAAATCTAATAACTATTATAAGTGAGCTCTAAACACTGTGGGTTAAAACCAGCTGATGCTCCTTATTAGTGCCAGATCACTATGTTATTGAATTGCTTCGTTTTTAGATGGTAGCTGGAAGTGCACTTCCCCACACCACTACTCTAATTGAAGTGCGCACTGGCACACACTTCTCGCTTATAGCATAGCACGTATCTGTGTATTATTCTTGAAGGCATATAAACATGAGAGGTCAGCAAACTAAAACCTAAGACTGCCCCCCGACATGTTTCACCAGCTAATCTGGCTTCATCAGGGGTTGGGGCTTGGATAATTGGCATATGAGAAGTGAGGTCAGGACGGGGGGCGGGGGGGGGGGCGGGGGGGTGAATATTCCCTGATGTATCCCTAACCATACCAGGATGCCCATATAATTTTGCTACTATCTATAATGAGTATTGGATTACTTACAGTACCTTTGGTCCCCTGATGAACCAGCCCTACTGACGCTGGGGAAACGCGTCGGGACAAGCATTCATCATATCCACTGGCAGGGTCACAGTAGGTGACAGTGAGGGCTTAGCCACCGAGAGGTGGGGTCGCCCCTTTTGAGGTGGGTGCTTCGCCTGTAGTCAGGGGAAGCCTTTAGGGATACATCAGGGAATATTCCCCCCCCCCCCCCCTCCGTCCTGACTTCACTTCTCATATGCCAATTATCCAAGCCCTCAGTCTCCAAACTGTAAGCTGTTGCATCTTTGTTTATTTGGATGATATTATCCTGGACATCTCCAAAGTAAGGCTTTTCTATTTGGCACAGTATCTTATATTTTCTACTTTGTGTGGGGTATTATTTTAATATCTAGCAGTAAAAGTTAAAGGGTTTCTGTCATCAGAAAAATCGTTATGTAGCTGGCTGACATTAGCGATGTGCTAATGTCAGCAGAACATAACTGTGTGACTTGTATCTCCCTGCCTGCCGCCGTTTGCGCCAAATAATAACTTTTATAATATGCAAATGAGCCTCTAGGTGCTAGTGGGGCGTTGCTGCAGCACCTAGAGGCTCCGTCCTCTCACCATTTGGCACGCCCTTGTAAAGGAGATTGACATCCTCGGTCTCCTCTGTGCCCCGCAAATCCCACACCTGCGCCGTCCATTTTAGTATTAGGCGCAGGTGCAGTGAGTGAAGGACACTCGCCTGCTGCCGTCCTTCAATAACTACACCTAATACTAAAATGGACGGCTCAGGCGCGGGATTTGTGCGGGATTTGCGGGGCACGGAGGAGACCGAGACAGGTCTCTGCAGCAGGCGTCATGGCCTGCCGCTAATTACCGCGACCAGCAATAATGCTAATCGCGGTAATTAAAAGCTTTAGATGCCGTGATCAAGTGAGATCATGGCATCTAAAGTTTGAAACAACTCCTACCGACATCCCCTGTGGCTAGTGGGGATGTCGGTAATTGCTTTGAATACTCTGAGTCTCTCTGACGAGACCCAGAGCATTAATGCTGCAATTCTTATTTTGGCCACCAGAAGGCAGGCCAACAGAAGAAAGGAGCGATAGACAGTAATAAACTAATTTTAAGAATACATGATTGTTCAAAATGAAAAATAAAAAAACTGATTTTATAGGCTCATATATGAGCTTCAAAATAATTACAAATATATATTTTTTAAATGTATAAAAGTTTAAATCAGCCCCCTTTCCTTACAATAAAAAAAAATACCTAAATAACAAAAAATATAAACATCATGGGTATCACCGCAACCGAAAATGCCTATACTATTAAAATATTAATATACTTTTCCAATACGGCGAATGGCGTAACGGAAAAAAAAGTCAAAATTGACAATTAGCAAAATTAGCCCCCACACATCTCAGTAGATATAACAATACAAAAGTTATGGGGGTCAGAATATAGTGATGTAAAATCTTTTTTTTTTTTCAAAGTAAAAATTTATTTTTACACTATTTAGACATAAAAGACCTATACATTTGGGGTATCGTTGTAATCATACTGACCCAGAGAATAAAGGGCATGGGTTAGTTTTTCCTCAAACAAAACGCAGTGGAAACAAAATTGTGGAGGAATTGTGTTTTCTTTCCAATTCCACCCTGTCACACACACAGGGGATGGGGTAGTGACCACTGAACTCCACCCTCACCCCTGTCCCTGCCTACTTGCCTCGCAAGTCCTAGCGACAAGGGACAACTGGTCGACAAACCCTTAGCTAGGATAGCGCAGGGAAGACAAACAACACATAAACAGAAAGGTCAAACAAGCTGCGTCAAAACCAATAGAGCAGAAAAGGTTCCCGGAGGAGCAAGCAGAGAATCGTCAGGACAAGCCGAAGTCAAACCAGGAGAGCACGCCAAGACCAGAGGATGAGACGGACGGAAAATCGGAAAGCCAAGCAGGAACAAACAAACCAGGTGAGTATCATGCAGGAAGGACCTCAATAACAGGCAATCTGTGGCCAGCAGATTGCCTGTTTAAATAGAGCGCTGGTGGAGTCATGTGATGTGGCCAGAGTCACATGACTCCTGAGATCTGATGCAGTGATCAGCTCGGCGCTCAGCCCTATTGCGGTTGTCATGGAAACAGGCGACACCGGGCGCGCTGATGACACGAGTGCGCCCCGGCCGTCCCCGCTTCCCAGAACACCGCATCGTGAAACACACCCCATTTGGAATTTTTTTACCGCTTCCCACCACATTGCATGCCATGATTAATGGTGGCATCAGAAAGTTTAATTTGTCCCACACAAAAATGAGCTATGTGAACGGAAATATAAAAATGTTATGGCTCAAGGAAGAAAACACAAAAATGAAAAAACCTCCGGTAGTGAAAGGGTTAACAGTTCAGACATTTTCAGACACGTTTATACCTAATATGTAAATTTTGTTATCATATATATACGGTATATATGATATATAATTTTTTTTTTACTTTTACAGTGATAACTTTTAACCACCAGAACCTGTTTACCCTAATAAAGGGTGAATTAGGGTGAATAGGATTTTGATGCGCTCCTTGCTGAGCGGTGACTTGTGCAGAGCGCCACAGGCAAGTTACCATGACAGGTATGGGAAGTTCCAGAAGCATCCAGGCTGTCATAGTAACCGATCGGAACCAAGCAATTTGACTGCGGAGGTTCCGATCGGAAGGCAGATGGAGCCGCATCCCTCTGCCTTCCCTCACAGATGCCGCGATCGTTGTTGATCTTGGCATCTGAGGGGGTAAAGGATGGGGTTTGGCGGAATCGCCTTTCCCCATCATTGCAGCTGGGTGTCTGCTGTATAATACAGTTGGCCCCCGCCGTGTATGGAGTGGGCTCACTGCAGCTGCCCTCTCCATACTTTTCCTCAGCCACCTGTTTACCTGATTTATAGCGATTTGGAACTAATTAATTCGGAATGAATCAAATTTCTTGGCAAACTGGCAAATTTACTTTTTCAAAACTTTGCTCATCTCTAGTGCTTACCAATGAGCCACCATGCAGTCCTTACAAATGCCTTTGGCTTTGCTTTGAAACACGTGCGATATAATTTGTTGGTAGCTCTCATAAAGGTCCAGCACATACTTTGGACTTAATATGTATTAGGTTCCTGACCTTATCAATTACCCTATACAGCATAATATGGTGATTTGCTTTCTGGGAAATGTTTTTTCCCACCAGTAACTGTTTATATCTGAAATTGTGAATAATCTCTCCCAGAGTGCAATCCTGTATAAATGCTAAGCTGCTGGGGGCTAGCCATTTCCAGTAGTAACCAACAAAATTCTGAATGCAGCTATAAATGTCATCACATATCATCTATGCATCCAGAAGTAAATAAAAAAATTAAAACTTTCAATTCTTAAAAATGAAATTTAGCTCTAGTCCAGAAAACGTAAGATTGGATGTGCAACATTCCGCCTCCAGGGCCGATCATGTCCCAGGTTTATCTGAATGCCGAGTGGTGTGGTGCGGCCTCAGTAGTTTTTGTGTGTGTCACGTGCTCCTACCAGGATACCGTCGCTCCCCAGGGTAAGGCTATGGAGCAATAAAGAGGAGGCGGCGGGGGGGGGGGGGGGGGGGGGGTTGTAGTAAGTGAAGTAAGTCCAGACTTTATAAAGTTCAACAGCTTTACTTGAATCAACTTGTATCCGTACACTAAGTGATCTTTCTCTTGGTTCCAGCAGGTTTTGGGATAACTGACAGACAAACTTGAATATTCTTACTTTCTCCTTTTCTGCTGTGCTATACTCACTTTAGTCTGGTAGCTGGACTCTTCAGCATTCTGGTACCTTTGGAGTGGGGTGCCTTTGGCTGTTGACCCCCTTGTAATACTGTGTCTCTTACTCTGTATGGAGTTATGGTGCTCTATGAGCTGCTTCCCTCTGGAGAGACTCCTGCTGCAGGAGGGGAAACCTTCCCCTCACTGGTACATCTTGACTCGTCTGCTTCCAACACTACTGTAGTATCCACTAAGACTGACTAAACACTTCTTACAGCCCCTCCGTTTGAAGGAAGCAGGGCTAGCCAACTTCTGCCCAAAAGGGGGAGAATGCAATGGTAAGTTCCATTTTATCTAAAGATCTCTTTCACTCTGCCAGATACACACCGCCATCTGCTGTACAACCAGGCACATTACATGAAATACAACGAATAGCAGTTACATAGCAATAATAGGAATGCACAGTGTAAAGGACCTGGAATAAATAGAATAAATACAAAGGTGACATTAATTTTAGACATTAGAGACAGTAGCAGAGTGTATGAATGGTACTGTCACTCTGCGGTACTACAGATGACTAAAAGGGTTGGGTTTATAGATGTAGCAGAATCTTTTCTTGTGCACTGGATACAGATAATCCGATATGTACTGGGTTTCTTTCGGCCACC